>NC_140955.1:110558047-110571600 GCF_014529385.1 Adiantum capillus-veneris | reverse complement strand
AAAAATGGAAGCATACCCTACCCAAAACAATGAGAGAGAAGGCCATGCACCTCCCGAAGCTCCACAGCCTAGTACTAGTATGTTTAGCCGTTTCATGGAAACATTAGGTAGAGCTACTCGCTCGGAACCTGATGCAAATGAAAGCACACGAAGGGGGTGGGGAAGTGGACTCTCCTTTCACATCGCACGTGGACCCCACACCCCCAAAGAGTGTCCATGTGGATATCCTACCAACTTCTTACCAAGAAGGCCCTGTTGAGCTGCCTCCTTCAGAAGTTCCCTCTAGAGTACCGTTGGTGACAAGTAAAACCACGGGGAGCAACATTGCTTCTACCTCACAAGAAACCGTTAACACGTCGACTCTAGAAGGATTGTTCATTAATGATCATTGGACATACGACCTCCACACTGAGGTGTTGACGGATCTACACTCTGGCCACGCCTACCATGTAGGATGGATAGAGATTGTACAATCCACCTCTAGTGCCACGAGCATCGAAGATCAACAGAAAATGATCTGTAATGTTATCCATGGCATTATTCAATCAGAAAGGCAAAACCGAGGGGTAAATATACTCTCAACTGGCCCCATGAGATTTCTGGATACGAGCAAGGCTCAACAGCCTACTCTATCACAAATGGAGACTCCTCTAATGAGCCCCATGGACCCATCTTACGTCATTTCACCTGGGGTCTCTATGCAATCTGAGCCTCCGAGCGAAAACTTTAGCTTCCCTAACTTGGCTCAACCCTCTATTAAGGAAAACACAGTGCTCACTCCAGGGATAAGCCTGACAGAGAATGTACCGATGACATCTACGGTTAGCGCAGTGCCACTACCTAGTGTCGTAGTACCTAATATGGGGCCTCGACCATATGTGCCTCTAGCCCCTTATGCACACATGGCCCCCACACCTCCAATTGTACCACTTGCTTATGCTCCTCGAGTGCCGCTCCCTAGCTCTTATCCGAGTGGACCTATGCCCGGTTATGTTCCATATC
The DNA here is from genome assembly GCF_014529385.1 of Adiantum capillus-veneris. Lineage (NCBI taxonomy): Eukaryota > Viridiplantae > Streptophyta > Polypodiopsida > Polypodiales > Pteridaceae > Adiantum > Adiantum capillus-veneris. The sequence goes on along the minus strand of NC_140955.1, from coordinate 110,570,598 downwards.
CTGCATCATCCACACATATGCCAAGACCGGTACCCTCCTCTCCCACATATGATTCCAAGAGTACCTCCACCGGCCCTGCCTCCTCACATAGGTGACTTGGCAGCGTTTGCTCAAACCATAGGTCGATCTATCGCGGAAAATATGCGTCATGCATCTGATAGAGAGCCTAGAAGTAAGGCAGTACAAATTGCCAAACTCACGCAAAAATTCAATGGGGACGAAGATGCTAGAAAACACATTGAAGTGTTTGAACAAGTATGTGATTCCTTAGGGGAACGCAACGAACTACATAAGTGCAATGCCTTAAGCTTGACATTAAGTGGGAAGGCTGGAGATTGGTATAGGACCCTAAGGGTGGACGAGAAAACAATCTACCCTACCCTTCGAAGGTTGTTTCTAAAGGAGTACATACGAGAAGGTGTGCTTTGGGGTGTAGCATCTCAGCTACAGAAGGCCGAACGTAAGGAAGGAGAGTCAGTAAGGGACTTCATTAGTCGTCTAAAGCACTTAAACTCTCGTTGCCCTGTAAATGAGCGCTTCAACAATAACCAACTGCTTGATCGATTCATTCGAGGGTTGAGGAATGAAGGAATCTATAATGGACTAGTGATTAGAGGTATCACAACCTGGGAAGATGTCACTGCCAATGCAATCCAATTAGAGGACAACTTGATGATAGCAGGCATGAGGGTGTCTACTGACACGAGATCCACTAGCTCACAAGCCATTGAGTATGAACCCATGACTGCAAAGCCCATTGCCAATGAGCCAAAGGTATTTGAGACATTCTTGACAGACCTCACCAAGGCAATCCAAGAGTCTCTTAAGGATAATCGACCCCCTCAAAATAGTCACATGTATCCAAGAAGGGAGCAACAATGGTGTTCCATTTGCTTAGGTCCACATAGCACTAGTGAGTGCCCTACGTTTAGAGTAAAATTTAATGGAACTTGCAACGCATGTGGTAGGTATGGTCACCAAGCTAAGGATTGTTTAATGATCAAACGTATGATGGCAAATAGACCACCTGTAGCCTGGACGGATGCGCCTCGAGCTCCTGTATTGATGCCTACTCCACCTGTTGAGCAACTACCGCAACACATGGTCCCTAGATCTCAAAATGTTGTACAAGCTACACCGCTACCACCTCCTGTGCTAGGACCGCAGCCCCCGCATCCAAGAGTCGCCCCTATGAACCAAGTGGGTTGCGAGCCATCAAATGCTTATGCAGATGGCTGTGAGGAGGAAATAGACACTAGTATTGCCTACGGACTTGATACATTGGAAGAGTGTCCTATATACTACATGGAAGATTGTTGGGGACAAGTCAAGCCGGTTTATCAAGCTGCTGCTCTCGCATCCAGAGGTCAAAATATCAACACCCAGGCTAGGAGGCCACCTCTTCAATGCTACGAGTGTGGTGGACCACATCGAGCAGCGGAGTGCCCTATTAGGCTGCAAAAGAATGCTGCACAGATGCAAATGAATCAAGGGAGCACGTCTGCAATGCCAATACTCACATGTAATCGTTGTGGCATAGATCACTTGATTGCCCAATGCCCCTATAACCCAAATGCGCCTAAAATCACACCCCTGAATTTGGTCGAAATTGCTAGTGTGACATCGCCAATACCACCCGTCGCACCCGCTTATGCGATTACACGGTCCATGCTTCAAGGGCCAGGCCATATCCTCGAAGAGAGAGATACCGCGTCAGTTATCCAAGCAAAGAAAAAGAAGACACGAAGGAAGAAGTCGCAGAATACGGAAAATTCAAAGCCAAGTTCCAAAACAAACATAGGAACAGGAGATGACCCCGTGTATATGAATGACCTCGAGGATGATTCAGATTCAGTCGAGACAATGGAGACTAGAACCAATACCACAAAGGGAAAGACCGACAAAGAAAACCGTAACATGGAACCAAATGAAAACCGAATAAGAGAAAACCATAAAGAGCCTCTGAAAACACCACAAGTGTTTCCAAATCCAATCCAAGACCCCCAAGATAAACCGCAGGGGCAAAAAGGAAAAATCGTAAAAAGAAGATTGGGACGTACCCAAACCCAGTAGACGAGATTGAGCAGGTGAAACATCTAAGAGGTTTAGTGGAGGAGACTCAAAGGAAACTAGAACCAGAACCCATGCATGTCAAAATTCATGACACAGTGTTTCCCACGCAAGTTCATCCACCCCACATGAACCATAGACCGTTAGCCATATCTAGTATCATCCAAGAAGGGAGTGAGGACGGGACATCAGAAAGTGAGCATACACCCTTCTTGTTGGAAAGGATGTTTAACGAAGGAATACCTGATCCCATTGAGGAATATGAGATTCCATCCTCACCAGTTCCTAGTCAAGGACCTACACCCTGCAAAACGCCAATGAATGTTGCCAAACTAGTGGACTTCATGTCTTCTGAGGTCCGAACCACGATCATAGCAAAGCTGTATGGAGATCCTGAGTTATTCCTTGCACTTCGAGCATTCCTTAACGGAGAGCTACGAACGGGATTACCGCAGTTTGCGCAACCAAATAGGCCTGACTCGATTATGATTGATGAGGAAAATCATGTGCAATCACTTGACTTAGATGGACACGAGTCTGTGATCGAGGTACCCATTAACGAATTAGGGCAGTATTTTGAAGGCGACGAGTCTAATGCGACCCTACCCATCACTACCAAGGGATTAACTATAAAGGGAATTCTTGATGGTGGTGCGGGAGTTAGCATCGTTACAAAAGATTGTTGGGAATCCATGGGAAAACCCCGCCTCAGTGTTACTAACATTGTGGTAAAGATGGCAAATGGTACCATAGCCAAACCTATGGGGATGCTCAAGGATCTTAAGATCAAAGTTCTAGGACACAAGGTACGACATACGTTCATTGTAATGGATTTCTCTAAACACCTTATGTCATATGAAATGATTTTAGGACGACCATTCATGAGGGAAGCACAAATGGTTCACGATTGGTCTAAAAATCATGTCTATTTGCAATTCCAAGACTCTGTCCTTAGAGTGGATTTGGTGACTGGTAAGGTACACCCCTTAGGGAGTAAAACCATTATTGATCATCGCTCTGACACCACAGTTCACTCGGCCCCACTACAATATTGTTACACTTGTAAGAAGGATACAGACATTGGCCAAGATTCTCCTTATATGGATATGTTACCTGGGATGACTGAGTCGGACAATGTGGATTGGGTCCACCTAGCATCAACCATAGACACTTGGGGAAATAGGGGGACGACCTGGGTAACACCTGAGGGGATGAAATGCCTATACCCTTAAATATGCTACAAGCAATGCATATCGCTTCCGACAAGACTCATCCTAAGTAACGAAGAAAACATACAAGTGGGTCCCTAAAGCTTCTTTAGTGACCTATAAAAAACAGAAGCCTTGTAAGAAACGTACCACTCGCTCCAAGAAAAGTAAGAAAATGTTGCGATGGATCCTAAACGACTATTGGAAGCCCAAGGCTACTATCAAGGAAATGATCAAATCTGGGTGCCAAAACGTAGATTGTGCTCTTACCTATCACCTGACCCAAGTGACCCAATCCCGTAGCTCCAAAACGAATGAAATCGTGGAAAGAAAAAAATCACAGAATGCTACACACCCGCTCCCGAGCTAGTTTGGGTACCAAAGAAAGAACGATTTGTTCCACCTAGCTCAGGAAGGGGGGAGTCCCATGAAGATTCTAGCTCCTCATGTAATACATCCATAGAGGTAAAAGCTTCTACACAGCCTCCATCTATAGTAGTGGACCTCCATGAAGCTACAAAAGAATCCACACCTCCCAGTGTTCAAGAATCACCTGATGAACCACTTCAAGTTCGATCCTGGGAGAGTACCTTACCACCCTTGCAACTTGACAAGGCACCTAGGGTAATAGAAAACTACTGGCAAAAATCCTCACCTATTACCAACTGGAACAATTGGTTTCAAAGGGTGACAAGCTCATTTCAAACGGTATGATCTACCCAAGGAAGGGGGGAGTGTTTGCTGACAGTCATCATTCATTTGTTTCCCTCTCAACCTTTTTCCCTGACCTCTCAATTCCCAATCTTAGGGAAATGTACAATATAAAGCTTTATACTCACAAAAAAAAAAAAAGAGCAAGAGCAATTAGCAAACGAGTATGCACATTAAAGTCAAAACATTGACTCAGACCTACACATGTCACATCTGGTACAGTGAAACAGAAACCTATGCCATAAAACACCTTTGATCCTCATCACTTGAGTGATGGAGGGTAGGTAAGATTAGTACGATAGGAGTGTTTCTGTTTTAGAGTTGAGTGATTAGCAAAGTTCTCTTTTCCCACTAATGTGCCTCCTGGAGGTATTCCTTTTGTTTCCTAGTGTGTACAGGAGCGTGTTGCTATTGATAGGATTTGGACCTTCATGGAACCACTTCAAATCAAGCGCGACCATCAACACAAACAGGTGTTTCTTGTCCATTAGCATTGCCCTTATCTTTTTGCATCCATGTTTGTCTGCTTTGATTGTGATTGGTAGCATAATATTCAGCGCATTGGCTTAGTATCAAACATTTAATTCAATGTAATGTTTTGTCATAATCACTTGTCTAGGTTTAAAAATCAAGCAGTCCGACTAAGCTAGTTTGACCAAGCTAGGTATTAGAATCTTCTCTTAATACCATGGGGAATGCCTTCCTAATAAGCAATGGTTACTTAGGTTCTTAATCCGATTTAGGCAGCATTGTATGAAATGTACTAGGGCTTTCTAGTGGGCTTAACCCTATTGACCTTTAGCTTAAGTATTATAAAGGGAGTTTACTAATGTGATGAGCCTGGGGAGGGTAACAGTGTTATATGACCCCCCAAAGTTACAAAATTAAAATGCTGAAAATGAACAAACAAAAAATCAAAGTGCCACAATGTAAAATTTTAAGCTGGAAGAGAAATCTCAGCTTGATTTGGTACTTCACTCACATGTATCGCCTATGGTACTAGAGCCCTAGAGGTTCCCAGTGTGGGCGCTTTTCCTTGAAAAGCAAAAAACCCAAGGCATACAAAATAAGCACACACATCATAATTGAATCACTGTGAAAAGACTTGGGGGGTCAAAGAAAAAGTAATCAGTCAGGCGATGATTTCATGAGAAATTCCTTTTATGGTAGCTTAACTACAAGGTTTTCTAGATATAGCCTCTAGTCAGCCCTCGAACATGAATACTTGGCTCTCGCGATTAAACAACTTAATTGACCACAGAAAATTAAGAAGCTTACCCATGGTATTAATATTCGATCTCTAGTGCTTTTCGACCGTCAAATTAGCGACCCAGACTTGTTTAATTTTCTACCTTTACATCTGTTTATGCATTTGATTACATTGCAATTTAATGTTCATTGCTAACAAATTGTTTGAAATTCTTTTACCAATCAATTTGTCTACCTAAAACTGCATATGCTTTTTAAGAGAATGCAATTACTGTGCCAATGTTGTTTGATTTTGCAGTGACTGAAGAAGGCTAAGGACATTCATCTCAAATGCTCTTCCACCTCGACGAACCAGCTTCAACTCAATAGCTTCCGAGGACGGAATCTACATCAGGAAGGGGGGCATGTTAACCCTCACGGCACACGGACACCATCACCTACGATGACGCGTATGTATTATTGTATTTGGTAGAGTCAGGTATCGGGCTTGTCGGACCAATAGGAAAAGGTAGAGTGATCGCCGATGAGAGGCGCACTTTAACTTGGACATTCAAGGGATTAGTTGGTTAAGCATGGGCGCCCAAGTGTGAATGGGGTGAGCTCCTATAAAAGCCAACTAAATCTAATTTTTACTCATTCTCTCATTTGTGCAATTGAAGAGTGCTCTTGCTCCATCTCCATCTTCTTCTTCTTCACCTCCTTGTGTGTGTGTGTGTGTGTGAGAGAGAGAGGAGAGTGTGTGTGCGATCGAGCATTACGAAGGCACGACGGCGGCGAAGCGGTTGAGCGCGGCACGACTGCAGCTTCTTCTTCATCGCGGCGAGGAATCCACCACGAAGGCGAGCGTAGAGCGGTGAGTGACACACCCTTTGTTCTCTTGAGCTTGCTAGTTTAGGCTTGTTGTGTGCTTGGAGCCGTTTGTGGCTCGCATACGGTGTATTGGCAAGTCCCTTGCTTCGACAGTGCAGCAAGGAGCGCACACCGCACCTCTCTCTCTTCTCTCTCCTCTCTCTTCTCTCTCTCCCCCCCCCCCCCCCCCCACACACACACCACACAACATTGAGGAGAAGAAGGAGAGCCAAGTATGCTCCTTCCCTCTCCTCCCTCTCATGTTCCTTCCCCCTCTTTCTCTCCTCCCCTCTCAATCTCTCTTCTCTCTTCTCTCTCTCTCTCTCCTCTCTCACGCACACAACCCACACACACACACACACACATTGTGTCTTTTAGAGAGAGAGAGAGAGAGAGAGAGAGAGAATGTACACACATGCATAAACAAAACACATACATACACATTGAATGTACAAAAAATTACACACATATGCATAAACAAAGAATGCATACACACACATTGAGAGAAGAAGAGAGAGAGAGAGAGAGAGAGAGAGAGAGAGAGAGAAAGTAAAGAGAGAGAATATATGAGAGAGAGGGGGGGAGGAGACGAAAAGAGAGAGGTAAGGGGAGAAAACAAACAGAGAGAGAGAGAGAGAGAGAGATAAAAAAAAGTAAAGAAAATATGAATTAATGAGATGTTATATTAAGATCTAGGATTAGGTTAGATTTGAAATTACATTTAAGATTAGGTTAGATTATATTTAACTTATATTTAAAATCTATGCTAAAATTAAAATTAGGCAAGACTTAAGATTAGGTTAGGTTACATTTAAGTTAGATTACATTTAGGTTTAGGTTAGATTTAACATTAGATTAGATTATAACTCGAGTTGTTGCCAATTATAACTCGTCGGACTCTGACACTGGCCAAAAGGCAGCAATCTTGCAACCCAATAGACATATTCGCATACGTTATGTTTGTGGTGATGTAGTGGATGAGGTCCTGGGACATTGAGGCGCGAGAAGATAATTTGGGGGCTGTACAGGATTCGGAGAGAACGGGGCCGTCCTGTAGGCTGATGCTAGAGCAGGAGTGAGATTAAGATTGCTCTTAGATTTAATGAATGTAGATTTAATGAATCTTAGATTTAATGAATGTAGATTTCTTGTACCCACAAATATAGGCATTGACCAATAAAGACGAGATTATAACCGGTGGTTTTGATCTCCATGCACCTCCAGACCGAGGTGTGCGGGGATCGGACATGACTAGAGAACATGAGGTAGTTTACAGTGTGAACAAAGAGAGAGAGAGAGAGAGAGAGAGAGAGAGAGAGAGAGGATGCCAATAGAAGATTAAATTTATGTCCAGGTTATAAGGTTTTTACATTCATTATGAGTAGTGACAACGATGTGGGGTCGTCCAACCGAAACACCTATCTCTCGATATGGATTTTATGTCCTTGTAGTCAATGCAAACATGTTGTGCGATGGAGAAGACGCGTTTCTTTGCAGCACGTTCGTGAATTTGGCAAGTTTGATCCATCTATTTTAGATCGATTTGTTGCCATTTATAACTCGTGGGACTCTGACGCTAGCCAACAGGCAGCAATCTTGCAACCCAATAAACGTGTTCGGTCGCAGGCGCTTTGGTCAAGCAGCATACGTGAGGCCACAAGATGTAGCCTCTGACAGCTCGAAGGATGATCACGCGGTCCACATTCCCAACGAGGCTATGTTTGAGCCCGAGATCGATGAAATGATCGAGACGATCATGGATTTAAAAAGGCTTATATATGATGATATGAAAAGTGAAGCCGATATGCCATTGTATGAAGGATCATGTGTGTCTAGATTGAAGTTGCTCCTGGTTCTTCTCAACATGCAGGAAAAGTTTGGATGGAGTGACACTAGTGTCTTAGTTTTTAGGTGATCTATTACAATGTGTTTACTTCAATAAAAAAAACTCTAGATGTATAATAATCTGATAGATTACTTATACAAGTGTATCGTATTTTTTTCGCTGTGTAGATTGCTCAAGAGCACATACAGCCAGCTGATAATGTGATGCCAGATTCTAGAGAGGAAGCAAGAAAGATTTTGCAAAACTTGGGGATGGTTGATTCACGCTTGTCGTAACGACTGCATTTTTTTCAAAGGGGAATACATAGACATGGAGAAGTGTCCGAAATGTCATTTCGAGAGATATCGAGTAGATCTCCACGGACAAAAAATTCCACAAAAGGTGTTGCGACATTTTCATGTGCTTCCTTGCATCAAGCATTTCTTCGAATGTAAGTCCATGGCCTCCCTAGCATCATGGCACGAGGAGAATACATCTTCGGATGGTGTGCTATGGATTCTTGCAGATTGCGCAGCCTGGAAACATATAGATGATACATGGCCGGATTTTTCCAAGGAAGCTCAAAATTTGCACATAGGCATCGCAATGGAAGGTGCAAATCCATTTGGTCAGAGGTCAACATCTTACAGTGTATGGCCTATTGTCATTGTCAACTACAACATTCCCCCGTGGTTGAATACCAAGAAGGGCACCTGTTTCTAAGCTTGATTGTGCCGGGGCAGTATAAAGTGAAGAATATGGATGTGTATCTTCGTCCACTATTGGAAGAGCTACATAAATTGTGGATTGGCATAGACGTGGTAAATATGAGCCGACACACAAATTGATGGAATGCTTTGATCAGAGGCATTCTAATGTGGACCATGCATGACTATCCCGGACTAACAAAATGCTCAGGTGATTTATACTCAAACTCAAACACTATAAATCTTCGTTTTTCTAAAGCTTACCTATTGCCATGTGTATACATGTAGGGCTTCAAACAATCGGATACAGAGCATGTGTCACATGTGGACCTAGAATTAATGCACGTCGGGTGCCCTCACTAAATGAGCAAACTTACAAAGTGCATCAAGCGTATCTTCCAGAGAATCATGAGTTACGCAACGGTTTTTTGGGAAGAGAGCCAGCGAGGATGTCTGCACAAGCATGATTAGAGCAGAAGGAGATGTGTGATGACGGTTTTTTTCCCAGGGATGGAGAGACTCTCTCTATGGTACGAGTTACCATATTGGCCCAGACTTATGATCAATCACTTGCTCGATCCAATGCACATATTCAAGGATGTGGGTAATCTGTTGTGGGACCATCTGACCAGCAAGAAAGATACTTTGGGAACCATAGCTGACCTTAGAAATGTGGATCATATGGAGCAATATTGGCCGCAGACATCATTTGATGGATTGATAAAACTCCCTAAAGCACCATGGATTTTGGCAGGAGCCCAAGAACGCAAAGTAAAAGAGACCATTCGATCTGTGCGGACCCCCACTGGCGTAATGCACTTGCTCCGAATGTGTTTCACTAAAGAAGGGAAGCTTACTGGTTTGAAGTCACACGACTGGCATAAAATGTGTCAAGTATGTCTGAAGTGGAATATATCATATGGGAATTGTGTAACAAATTTGTGTGTGGACTTTAATATCATTGCTAGACGTGTTTTGCAGTTTATTTTACTAGTGGCCATTGAGGATGTTTGTCTCCTATTGTCCGTAACACAATCTACAAACTTGCAAAGTTGGTGCAATGGATCTCACAAAAGGAGATCAATGTAGACTCCATATTTGCCAAACTAAACGCTGTGAAGGTTGTATGCATGTTTGAGAAACATTTTCCTATTAGCATGCTAACCATTCAGGTGCATCTTCTTGTTCACTCAGTTGATGAGGTGGAAAAAGCTGGCACAGTACATTCCAAATGGATGTTCTTTTTAGAATGTTTCATGAAAACGCTCAAGGATATGTGCGTTAGAAGGTACGTCCGGAGGGTAGCATGGCAGAAGGTTGGCTGGTATCAGAGTCCCTAGTTTACATTGGAGAGTAGCTAGAGGGATTACATAAAGCTCAAGACACACTATGGCGAACCATAGATGATGAGCGCATATCTGGGATTGTCATGTGCAATCTCGGTGTTGAGAAGAAAATGACGGAAGATCTAGAGGCTAAAATCAATCGATTTTGCATGCTTCACAATCTAGTGATGCAAAGTGGATTTCACAATACGAGAATGCAAAGCAAGAGCGACAAAGGACACGAATCGAGTGGAGACGGGGAAGACGACCACCAATGCATTTCTCGGCGGGTCTGGAGAGCCTACCAACATTCATGAGCTTAAGATGGTTGCACAACCAATTGAAAAGCGCACAACTATGCGATGAAGAAGTGACTGAGGAGGAGTGGGAGTACTATGGGGGTTGCACGATCAAGGTAAGTTTGCAATGTATGACTCGCGACTTTCTAGATGTTTGAAGGCCACTCATAATCTTTGTTGGTTGTATTATAAGTCATACACAGTAGCATGGTGTAAAGGTCGACATTTTAGGGTGGAATGGATCGACAAAAAGCGTTTTATACAAGATTGTGGAATCATGGCAAAATGTGAACAGTCTAGTCGACGACGGTCCTTTGATGCAGATCCTGTGGTGGCGGAACTCACTTGCTTTGGCACGCTACAAGAGATTTTGAGGATCGATTATAGAGGATTTTTTGTGGGCTTGTTCAACGTGCAATGGTTCAAGATAAATATGGAGGGTTGCAATGCTACTGTGCACAGAGGAGAGTCTGGTTTCCTTGAGGTGGATTCAAATAGAAAATGGACCGACCTAAGAGACATTTTCGTACTACCCGAGCATTCTGAACAAGTAAGTCTGTAAATATTTAACATCCAATTTTAAAAGTTATGTGCCTGGAAGCACTCATGTAAGTTATGTGGCTCTGGAAGGGTGATATTTCATCCTACAAAGTCTGCATCAAACTAGTGGTACGTCATAGAAGTAGCCCCTCATAGTGCACGGATGTATGAGGGCTACCATGTGCCAATCACACAACGGCATCAATGGAGGAAATTGGCAAGGATGCTCAGTCAGAAGCCATTGAGGTGGTGCCAGACGAGAATCAAGTTGCTACTCTCTATAAGGTGCATGCAGAGGATCCGTCAAAAAATCAATATCTAATTCTCCTAAATGATTTTCTGATGTTAAACTGATCATTTAATATGGGGAAGTGCCAGGGGAGAAAAAGCTACAATATTGGTTAAGTTAGTAGACGGGCCACAATAGGGATCCAAAGGAGGAATAGTAGGGATCCAAACGGGGGGCCATCTGTAAAAGAGCTTTGTGCAACAATGGGCTTAAAAGACCTTAAGGTTCAGCCCATTAAGACTTCCAAAATTCAAAGGTTGTGTCCAAAGGTCAACTTTAGGGAAATTGGATGCTTTGTGTGTGTCCCAAAAGTCTTTGTCAAGCCCTACATAAGATGGGGCGAGCCCAAGAAGTAGGGGATGAGAGAGAAACTCGTACACGCACATACAAGCTCCCTTTGTACACAAGGGGAAAGAGGGACACATGTCAGCTCCCTAGCCAGATGCCCACAAGGTGTACTCAAATTCTATTGGATGGCCTTGGAGGTGGACCAATGAGAATTAGGCTAGAGTAAATCTAGTTTAATTAATTTAAAAAACACTTAATAAAAGAACCAATAAGAATTAAGCTCTCTAGAAGACTATTGGACAATCTCCCAAGGGGACCAATGAGCATTGAGCAGCCCAATGGCTTGGCTGATTCAAGGGGATCCAATGAGAGTTTAGTTGAATTAAATAATTACCTAAAGCTCTCACAAAGGGAAAAGGGGGACACATGTCATAAGGCTATCACTTATGCTGCTTAATTACCATCAGCTAAGCCTGGGGAGGTCCAATAGGATGCTAGCAAGAGCAAATAGCAAGAGGGGTCGACCAAGAGAGAGAGAGAGAGGGGGCTGATTTTTCAAAGGCATTATCACCTACACACTCACACTAGATCATGTGTGAAGTAAAGAAGACTCTCTCTCCTTCTCAAGGTTTAATGGAAAGCTTATCACCTACTCCCAGCTTGTGAGAAGGGAGGCCTACACCAATAACTCTTGGCTTTGGGATGCAAATCCAACAAGAGCCAAGCTTCAATGCATGCTAATTACTAAGCTAAGCTATGCTAATATGAGTGATTATGTGAGGAGATGTACATCTTTCTCGTAAGAATACTCCTTCTTCCTCTCAATCTACTCTCATACCCCGCTAGCTCTCACAATCTTCGAAGGTGTGTGAGGTCTTGGGTGTGAGAATTGATGTTGTGTTTGATATGTGTTCTGCGTAGTGCATGAAGTTTCCATCTTCATTGCACTAGCTAATATTGAAGAAACACAAGAAAACTGTATTGTAAAATGTCTCTCTTGATGGGAGAAACCATAATACAAAGCCTTTTGGAGGGGGGACTGGCTCCATGCAAATCCAGTCCTCAATTGTTGTCAATTGCTTAATTTCTCTCTCTTTTGAAGTATTTTTCATGCTATCTAACTAGGTGTTATTCTTTTTGTTGCTTTCTCCACCGAAGAACTCTTGTTATTATCATTAGGAATCTATTCTAATGAAATGCTCACTATGTTCATGCTATTTTACTCAACACA
>NC_140955.1:110545547-110553047 GCF_014529385.1 Adiantum capillus-veneris | reverse complement strand
AAAAATTATGGATGACAAAGCTTCAATGTGATGCACCATTGGAAACTAAATGGGAAGCTTTCAAGAAAGCTATTTTTTCTTGTGCGGAAGAATGCTTTGCCATAAAGCATCTCCATGGTATCAACAAAGATAGATCACGCAAAAGGTGGTTTGATAAAGAATGTCAAGATGCTCGAAAGTCCTTGATAAAGCTTGATGCAACTATGGACAAAGACAACTATCAAAGTCATTTGCATACATACAAGGCATTGATTCAAAAGAAGAGAAGAAGATGGGAAGTAAACCAACAAGAATTTCAAGTCCAAGAAAAGGCACATGCATGTGGAAGATTTTGGAGAAACTTGAGAGGCAAGCGGGTTGAGAATTTTGGTAACTTGAGTCTAGTGGATATGTACACACATTGTAGGTAATTATATGAACAAGAAAATACTGAAAAAATGCCATTTTATGGTTCACTCCATGTATGCCATCTTTTTTTACTATTGAGGATGTATGCGTGAAATGGCTTGAAAAGTTGGCACTCGCAAAGCGGGAGATCTTCAATGTATCAGCCGGAGATGATCAAATGGACGGGAGATTTTACCCATGAGTGGATGTGTGATATGTTCAACCTTGCACTTCAACATGGTATGCCTTATGATTGGAGTACTAATTGGGTTAAGCCTTTGCATAAAGGAGGGGATGTAAAGAATGTAAGCAACTACCGGACTATAATGATTGGGTCTCTTATGGCAAAGTTGTTTGGGTGCATAATGGAGATGAATTGAGTGATTGGGCTAAAGAGAATGACAAGCGTACAAAGGGACAAGCGGGTTTTCGTCGATGCCATAGCACCATTGATCATCTTGTCACTCTTCGTGTTCTCATGGAGGAAAGTCGGTTGAAAGGCAAGCGATTGTATTGTTTTTTGTAGACTTTAAGAAAGCCTTTGATATGATTCCACGTAACAATTTGTGGAGAAGGATGGAAGAACTCTAAGTGCCAAGTGAGTTTATGCTTGCGGTTTCTCGAATCTATGAGAAGGTGATTTGTCAATTGCGCATGGGAAGAGAAATTTCAGAAATTTTTGTAAGCACTATTGGGGTTAAACAAGGATGTCCATTGTCACCAACTCTCTTTGGTCTATGCATCGATCAATTGGAACAAATGGTACTTGACTTTATGCAAGAAGAAGGCATTGAAGAGGTCACTATTTGCAATGCGGTAATCATGCTTTTGTTGTATGCGGATGATGTAGTGCTTCTAGCACACACTTTAGAAGATGCACAAAAGCTTATGGTTGTCCTTGAGAACTTTTGCTTGCATAGTGGGCTGATTGTAAATGAATCCAAAACAAAGGTTATGCTTGTGAAAACCAACCATAAGGAGAAGCCATGCATTGTGTACAACAACGAGACACTTGAAGTTGTTGAGAGCTTTAAGTACCTTGGCCTTGAGGTTCCATCCAATCACAAGTGGCATGAATGTGCTATGCGTCGTTTGGAAGCGGGAAAGAGAGCATATTATGCATTTGAGAACATGTGTAATGCGGGAAACATCAAGTGTTGGGTTCTCAAGAAGTATCTTTTTGATGCATTGGTGACACCGGTTCTTCTTTATGGAGTTGAAGTGTGGGCGGGGAGCATCTCAAAGTCTACTTGGAAAGAGTTTGAGAATGTCCAAAAGCGTTTTCTTACAAACTTTCTCCAAGTTAAGACACAAACACCATATATGCTCCTACTTCTTGAGTCGGGATCTCTTCCAATTGAGGTTATGGGCATGGAAAGGGTTGTGGAGTACATGATAAAGATGCGTCAAAACCCCTCACATCGACTTCCTACAATTGCATGGGAAGCAAGCAAAAAAGTTCAAAAGACGCATAAAAGCAAGATCTTGAGCACGGGATGGATGCAAGACATAAAGAAGTGGTTTGGGAGATGGGATGCATTACACTTGCTACATGATGCTTCAATTGACTCTCAAGTGAATGAAGCTTTTCTACAACGCCAATGTATTACGGCTTGGGAGAAATCCGGTGGGTCACGCTTCATACATTACACCACCTATATTGCCCCCAACTACAAAACCATGTTCTTCGCTGAGAGAGGAAACCGTACTCACACTTACATGCTTGAGCCTATTCCCTTGTCCGCGATACGCACTATCGCAGCACTTCGGCTTAGCTCCCATTTCCTTCGATGCGAGATAGGGCGTTGGGGCAATGGAGAAGAGTCAAATCGATTGTGCACATTATGCTCACTGCAAGTTCGAGAGTCTGAGTACACACACACTACTAGAGTGCTCAGATTTTGATCACATCCGAACTTGGTTCTCTCACATTTTCAGCCATAACTTAGACCTACACACTTTCCTCTCCCAGCCAAAGTGTGGGCTCTCCATTGCGACTCTCATCACTACAATTTTGGAGCATCGAGAGTCACTCATCAGCCGTACACATACTACATCATGTAACTTTGGTCCCATAGGTCATATTTGACCTCCGAGGACGATAATAAAATCTATCTATCTATCTCTCTCTCTCTCTCTATGTGTGTGTGTGTGTGTGTGTGTGTGTGTGTTTTCCTCATGATGAAGAAGCTGCAAAATCTAGCATAGCTACACACAATGCAGGTTCAGGCGGAGCAGCTGCTCTCTTATAGGTCTCCCATCAACTTTTTAGGTTTGGATGATGACAATGAGGACGACGAGAATGGCAAAGCTCGAGCTGGGGGTGTTTCTTCCAGTTATGGGATTCCTGAGGAAACTGCCAAACTCATTCATCACTTGCCTAGCCAATATTTTGCAAGATGTTTTACGGCTCTCTCTGTGTGTCTAGATGAGGAGGAAGCCCTTGGGCTTGGGGGAGGTGTAGTCTGCTTACAAGGCTGAGGAGGATGGTGCAACCTGCATGAGGAATCTGGCATCTTTAAAGTATTAGCTGTATTTTTTTAAAGAGAGAGCCAGTAGGTGAGCAAGAGCTTATGCAGCTTGCCTGCAGGCTTGCAACCTGCAGCGGGGATCCTCTCCTTGCTCATTCAGAAGATACTATAGTCGGTATATTTTCTCTCTCTCTCTCTCACACACACACAAACACACACACACACACACAGACACAGAGAGAGAGAGAGAGAGAGAGAGAGAGAGAGCTTTGCATTGCATAAAAATAAACCCTGGAACGGTAACAATGATATAAGTGGGGAAAAAACCCATTAAATCAGACCATAAAAAATACTTATATAATTAGTGAGAAGTGGCATGAAGTCGAGTGAGAGAGAGAGAGAGAGAGAGAGAGAGAGAGAGAGAGAGAGAAGAGAGAGAGAGAGAGAGAGAGAGAGAGAGAGGGAGGGAGGGAGGGAGGGAGGGAGAAGAGGAAGAAGGAGAGAATTTTAACTTCATAAGAAACTATCCCAAGAGACCTTAAAGATCTATCCAACGAGGAGAGTTGAACTCAAGACCTCTTATTCAAGAGGGAAATGGCATAACCAATCTACCACACTTTGGTGATAAAAAGATTATACCATTTTCCTCTTTATTAGCACACCCACACACACAAGAATTTTAAGGTTGTAGGAAACTATCCCGAATGACTTTAAAGATCTATCCGACGAGGAGAGTTGAACTCCAGACCTATTATTCAAGAGGGAAATGGCATAACGAATCTACCACACTTGTTTGATAGAGAGGTTATACCATTCTAATGGTCCCCATTGCCAAGCTGCATTCCACGTAATCTCTATCGATAGAATCAGATCCAGGGCCTAAGTATGTGTCCATTCATAGAGAGAGAGAGAGAGAGAAGAGGGGAGAGAGAGAGAGAGAGAGAGAGAGAGAGAGAGAGGAGAGAGAGAGAGAGAGATGGATATTAATCAATTGACACACCAAAAGAGTTATCTGGTTTTTGGACAGTTGACTCTTCGAAACCATTACGTGACTTTTGGTTTTTGGAAAGTTGACCATAGATGGCCTATGAGAGACCAGGTATATTTGCGTCCATTGACATTTTGGAAGCACAAGTGATGTTTGGAGGCCGTAAACATAGATGATGGAGAAGATGCATATGTGAAGT
Organism: Adiantum capillus-veneris; assembly: GCF_014529385.1. Taxonomy (NCBI): domain Eukaryota; kingdom Viridiplantae; phylum Streptophyta; class Polypodiopsida; order Polypodiales; family Pteridaceae; genus Adiantum; species Adiantum capillus-veneris. Next base: position 110,549,002 of record NC_140955.1, on the reverse strand, counting down.
TAAAAATCGTAAAAAAGTACTTTTAAATATGCTTTCTTGCTTGATCATGAGCTGCATCAATTTTACAACATGGATATGTTCAAGGTGCTTTGCTAAATGTCACTCGATTTTGTATTAGCTCGGAAACACTTGCTCGGACTTTGGGATTCCTCGAGTGCTTTTTCTAAAGGGGTAAAGAGGAGTAGCAACTAGGGCTTGAAGTGCCAAAGTACACCTAAAAGGTTTACACCTAAAACTTGTTAGAATGGTTGACAATAGTAAAGAGAGTGAAAATAATGTTGATAACTTTGATTTTGCTAATGAGCAAGCTACTAATGATGCCCTGATGCTTGTTAAATATCTTGTTTCTAGGCTTCAACAAGCCATGGGCAATCCATCCCTCCAAAGTGAAGTGCAACGGCAGCTTTGTGCTCATGGGATTCTCCAAGCTCCCCACCATGACGAGAGAACACCTAGGAAGCCTCCTTGCGAGACTTCTAAAATAGGTCTATCTCTGCTTCGGGAAGAAGAAGAGGATCCCCATGAAGGGCTCAAAAATTTGCTCCTTGATGACGCATCTCCTTTTCAAAGTAGAATTCAAGAGCCTCCACCGAAGGAACGAGAAAGAAGCGAGTCTCCCACCACCTCGACAGAGATGGATCCACGAAGACGGAGGGCTAAACGCTATCCATCACCTCCAAAATGGAGAAGACCATCGCATACTTCTCCACACCATACTTCAAAGAGGGATCACAAAAAGCAAGAGAAGAAAAAGGCAAGAAAGAGGACACCCTCTTCTCCATCTTCTTCATCCTCTTCCTCTTATGAAAGTGATGGTGAGAACAAAGAAGATCAAGAAAAGGGCAAGAAAGAGGTCCCTCTTCTCCATGTTCCTCAAATTCTTCATCTTCTGAAGAAAGTGATGTTGCAACCTTTGAACCATCAAAAAGAAGAGGCCTAGGAAATCCTATGCCGCATGGAAGAGGTCATCCAAGCTCAAGAAGTTCAAAGAGGGAGGGAAGAGCATCTCTTTTCTTACCTACGATGGCACTTTTGGTGCTACAGACAAAGTCTTGGCCTTTATCCAACAATTTGATGCGGCATTCGGAGATAAGGGCTTCACGAAGTCCTCTAAGCTACACCATGTAGCTATGCACTTTCTAAAGTCCACCAGACAATGGTCGTCTAGCCTACGGGCCAACGGTGAAGCTCCACAAACATGGAAAGCTATAAGAGCTTTCATTATGAAGCAGTTTTTGGCCACCGATGCCAAAGACAAAGTACTCACCGAATGGTGAAGCTTGAAGCTCTATCCCTATGAATCCATCCACAAATATGTAGACAAGTTTTGGGACCTACAACTCAAAGCCACTGTCTTCAAAAAGTTGGATTTTGGAGAGCAAAAGCAGCAAATTTACATGGGCTTAACTGAAGAAATGGCGGAGTATGTACCACCACCAGGCCACATACCATATCGGGGTAATACATCATACTATGGTGGCCTCTCGAATCAATTTCCAAACAGGGGCTAAGAGGAATTCTAAGCCCCTGAAAAACAAGGGTTCCAATGAGCCTAAGGGGAAGGACAATGTCCAAAACTCTCCTAAGGGCAACTCCAACAAAGCTAAAGAGAAGGGAGTTTATAAAGGCAAAAATAAACTCTCTCCTGAAGAGCTTGAGCGTTATCATAAGGATAACGTGTTTCAAGTGCGGCGAACAAGGGCATGCGTACCACGCTTGTCCCCAAAAGAACAACCGCCATGATCCTCGTCGTAGAGCTACCTTGGTTGAAATTCAAGAGGAGGAAACTCACCACAAGGATCTCCTTTATGCCATGCTTGGGGATAGGTAAGAGAAAATGATGCTTTTATTCTCTTGACCCGGTTCTACTCATAATTTTATATCTATAGAGTTGGCCACCAAGCTAGGCATACAAACCTACGAGATGGAAGATGTCCACCGCAGACAGTGCTTTCAAGGGGCAAGAAGCTTCAATCACTCCTTTAATCGGGAAATGAGGCTCCATGTCCAACGCTATGTGGACAAAGAGGACTTCTTTATCTCTCTGTCAAGCATGAGGATGTAATCCTAGGGGCACCATGGTTTGACTGCATGGCTGCCAATGTTAAATTCCCTGAAAGGAGAATCTCCTTTAAGTTCAGGGAAAGATACGTATAATAGATTCTAAGATGGGTAACACTATACCCATTGTACATACACAAGCTTTCAACAAGTCAATACAGAGCTCTATTTCTGTGTACATGATTTTTGTTAAAGATTCTCAAAATGACCTAATGTTTTAACAAAGAAAATATACGCAATCCAAAAAGGATTAGAGTTATCAAATTTTCTCAAGGGGTTCAAGATGTCTTTATTGATGACATCCCTTGTGAGCTACCTCCTAAACGAGGCAATGAGACCATGCAATTGAACTTCTTCCAGGAAGTTCATGCCTAACAAACTCCTTATAGAGTTTCTCAAGGTCAACAAGAGGAGATTATGTGGCAAGTGCAGGAGTTAGTGAGAAGGCATGGTTGGCCTAGCTCATCTCCATTTTATTCTCCTTTGCTAATATCGTATGTGTGTCGACTATAGAGTACTAAATAGGATCACTATCAAAAATAGGTTTCCCGTTCCATGGTAGAAGACCTATTTGATAAGCTACAAGGCTCCACTACTTCAGTAGGATTGACCTAAAAAGTGGCTATCATCAAATAAGGATAGTTGATCAAGACATTGTAAAGACCGCATTTTGCACTACATTTGGTCTTTATGAATACATTGTCATGCCTTTTGGCTTGACTAATGCACCAGCCACATTCAACCTCTGGATGGAGAAGCTATTCAAGCGCTCTGAACCTTTATGGAGTGTTCTTTGATGATATCATCATCTACTCTAATTCATTAGACGAACACAAGCGACACCTCCAAGTAATATTTCAAGTTCTAAGAGAGAATAAACTTAACGTTAATTGAAAGAAAAGTGATTTTTTCTTACAAGAGATTCAGTATTTAGGTCACATTATCTCTCAAGATGGCATCCAAATGGATCCATCAAGCTAGAGGTAATAAAAGGTTAGCTAAACAAAGAATCTTCATGAGTAAGAAGCTTTATAGGTATGTGCAATACTATAGACGCTTCATAGAAAAGTTTCACTAATAGGAGGACCATTACATGACCTAACAAAGAAAAACGTTAGGTACACATGGTCTGAATAGAGAAAATGCTTTTGAAAGCTTAAAGGAAAAGTTTATCTCTCAACCTGTGCTTACACTACGGATCTCTCAAAGCCATTTGAGGTCCAATGTGATGCTTGTGGTGAATGCCTTGGAGCTATTTTGCTTCAAGAAGGCACGCCAGAGGCTATGATGTCGAAGGCTCGACCCTATTGAGCAAGCTCTAGGCATATATGAAAAGGAACTCCTTGCAGTTCTACATGCCTTAGACTCATGAAGCACTATTTATTGGGGACTCC
>NC_140955.1:110505957-110545347 GCF_014529385.1 Adiantum capillus-veneris | reverse complement strand
CCTTTAAGATGTAGCTTATAGGTTGGACAAGTGGTGGACCTTAACCACCCACTTATTTCTTAATAAAAGTGGTGAATCTTGAGACCAAACCACTCAGGCTACTAGCAAATAATAGCTTGGACAAGTGGTGGACCTTGAATGTAAACCCCTCATCTACGATTATCGTGGGTTTAATGTATTTCGATGGAGCCTAGCATCTTGGAGACATTGGTGCAGCCTTGCTTCTCCTCATGTTTCAATGGAGCCTATCTTGGACAAATGGTGGAGCATCCTTCTCTCCATGTTTCAATGGACCCTAGCTTGGACAAGTGGTGGACCTTTGCTTCTCTCTATGTTTCAATAGAGTTAGCTTGGACAAGTGGTGGACCTTGGAACCAAACCCCCATGTAAAACCTATCATGGTCACTCCAAGTAGTAAGAAAGAATAACCTTTAAGATGTAGCCTTATAGGTTGGACAAGTGGTGGACCTTAACACCCACATATTCTTAATAATAAAAGTGGTGAATCTTGAGACCAAACCACTCAGGCTACTAGCAATAATAGCTTGACAAGTGGTGACCTTGAATGTAAACCCCTCATCTACCAATATCGTGGGTTTAATGTATTTCGATGGAGCACTAGCATCTTGGAGACATGGTGCAGCTTGCTTCTCTCTCATGTTTCAATGGAGCTATCTTGGACAAATGGTGGAGCATCCTTCTCTCCATGTTTCAATGGACCCTAGCTTGGACAAGTGGTGGACCTTTGTTTCTCTCTATGTTTCAATGAGTTAGCTTGGACAAGTGGTGGACCTTCGGAACAAACCCCCATGTAAAACCTATCATGGTCACTCCAAGTGGTAAGAAAGAATAACCCTTTAAGATATAGCCTTATAACTGGTTTGGACTAGTGGTTGGACCTTCCTTAACACGCGATATTCTTAATATAATGACATAGAGTGGAAAAGTGGTGAATCTTGAGACCAAACCACTCAGGCTACTACCATAATAGCTTGGACAAGTGGTGGACCTTGAATGTAAACAACCTCATCTACGACAAATCGTGGGTTTAATGTTTTTTCGATGGAGCCTAGCATCTTGGAGACATGGTGCACCTTGCTTCTCCTCATGTTTTCAATGGAGCCTACCTTGGACAAATGGTGGAGCATCCTTCTCTCCATGTTTCAATGGACCCTAGCTTAGACAAGGGGTGGACCTTTGCTTCTCTCTATGTTTCAATAGAGTTAGCTTGGCAAGTGGTGGACCTTGGAACCAAACCCCCATGTAAAACTAATCATGGTCACTCCAAGTGTAAGAAAAGAATAAACCTTTAAGATGTAGCCTTATAGGTTGGACAAGTGGTGGACCTTAAACACCCCACATATTCTTAATAAAAGTGGTGAATCTTGAGACCAAACCACTCAGGCTACTAAGCATAATAGCTTGGACAAGTGGTGGATTGAATGTAAAACCCCTCATCTACGAAATATCGTGGGTTTAATGTAATTCGATGGAGCTAGAATCTTGGAGACATGGTGAGCTTGCTTCTCGTCATGTTTTCAATGGAGCCTATCTTGGACAAATGGTGGAGCATCTTCTCTCCATGTTTCAATGGACCCTAGCTTGGACAAGTGGTGGACCTTTGTTCTCTCTATGTTCAATAGAGTTAGCTTGGACAAGTGGTGGACCTTGGAACCAAACCCCCATGTAAAACCTATCATGGTCACTCCAAGTGGTAATAAAGAATAACCTTTAAGATGTAGCCTTATAGGTTGGGACAAGTGGTGGACCTTAACACGCGCATATTCTTAATATTAATGACATAGAGTGGAAAAGTGGTGAATCTTGAGACCAAACCACTCAGGCTACTAGCAATAATAGCTTGGACAAGTGTGGACCTTGATGTAAACCCCTCATCTACGACATATCGTGGGTTTAATGTTTTTCGATGGAGCCTAGCATCTTGGAGACATGGTGCACCTTGCTTCTCCTCATGTTTCAATGGAGCCTACCTTGGACAAATGGTGGAGCATCCTTCTCTCCATGTTTCAATGGACCCTAGCTTAGACAAGGGTGGACCTTTGCTTCTTTCTATGTTTCAATAGAGTTAGCTTGGACAAGTGGTGGACCTTGGAACCAAACCCCATGTAAAACCTATCATGGTCACTCCAAGTAGTAAGAAAGATTAACCTTTAAGATGTAGCCTTATAAAGTTTGACAAGTGGTGGACCTTAACACCCACATATTCTTAATGAAAGTGGTGACTTGAGACAAACATCTCAGGCTACTAGCAATAATTGCTTGTTGGACAAATGGTGGACCTTATAGGTTGGACAAGTGGTGGACTTAACACGCGCATATTCTTAATTTAAAGACATAGAGATGGAAAAGTGGTTGAATCTTGAGACCAAAACCACTCAGGCTACTAGCATAATGGCTTTGGACAAGTGTGGACCTTGAATGTAAACCCCTCATCTAGACATATCGTGGGTTTAATGTTTTTCGATGGAGCCTAGCATCTTGAGACATGGTGCACCTTGCTTCTCTCATGTTTCAATGGAGCCTATCTTGGACAAATGGTGGAGCATCCTTCTCTCCATGTTTCAATGGACCCTAGCTTGGACAAGTGGTGGACCTTTGTTTCTCTCTATGTTTCAATAGAGTTAGCTTGGACAAGTGGTGGACCTTGGAACCAAACCCCCATGTAAAACCTATCATGGTCACTCCAAGTGGTAATAAAGAATAACCTTTAAGATGTAGCCTTATAGGTTGGACAAGTGGTGGACCTTAACACGCCATATTCTTAATATAATGACATAGAGTGGAAAAGTGGTGAATCTTGAGACCAAACCACTCAGGCTACTAGCAATAATAGCTTGGACAAGTGGTGGACCTTGAATGTACAACCCTCATCTACGACATATCGTGGGTTTAATGTTTTTCGATGGAGCCTAGCATCTTGGAGACATGGTGCACCTTGCTTCTCCTCATGTTTCAATGGAGCCTACCTTGGACAAATGGTGGAGCATCCTTCTCTCCATGTTTCAATGGACCCTAGCTTAGAAAGGGGTGGACCTTTGCTTCTCTCTATGTTTCAATAGAGTTAGCTTGGACAAGTGGTGGACCTTGGAACCAAACCCCCATGTAAAACCTATCATGGTCACTCCAAGTAGTAAGAAAGAATAACCTTTAAGATGTAGCCTTATAGGTTGGACAAGTGGTGGACCTTAACACCACATATTCTTAATAAAAGTGGTGAATCTTGAGACCAAACCACTCAGGCTACTAGCAATAATAGCTTGGACAAGTGGTGGACCTTGAATGTAAACCCCTCATCTACGAAATATCGTGGGTTTAATGTATTTCGATGGAGCCTAGCATCTTGGAGACATGGTGCAGCTTGCTTCTCGTCATGTTTCAATGGAGCCTATCTTGGACAAATGGTGGAGCATCCTTCTCTCCATGTTTCAATGGACCCTAGCTTGGACAAGTGGTGGACCTTTGTTTCTCTCTATGTTTCAATAGAGTTAGCTTGGACAAGTGGTGGACCTTGGAACCAAACCCCCATGTAAAACCTATCATGGTCACTCCAAGTGGTAATAAAGAATAACCTTTAAGATGTAGCCTTATAGGTTGGACAAGTGGTGGACCTTAACACGCGCATATTCTTAATAAATGACATAGAGTGGAAAAGTGGTGAATCTTGAGACCAAACCACTCAGGCTACTAGCAATAATAGCTTGGACAAGTGGTGGACCTTGAATGTAAACCCCTCATCTACGACATATCGTGGGTTTAATGTTTTTGGATGGAGCCTAGCATCTTGGAGACATGGTGCACCTTGATTCTCCTCATGTTTCAATGGAGCCTACCTTGGACAAATGGTGGAGCATCCTTCTCTCCATGTTTCAATGGACCCTAGCTTAGACAAGGGGTGGACCTTTGCTTCTCTCTATGTTTCAATAGAGTTAGCTTGGACAAGTGGTGGACCTTGGAACCAAACCCCCATGTAAAACCTATCATGGTCACTCCAAGTAGTAAGAAAGAATAACCTTTAAGATGTAGCCTTATAGGTTGGACAAGTGGTGGACCTTAACACCCACATATTCTTAATAAAAGTGGTGAATCTTGAGACCAAACCACTCAGGCTACTAGCAATAATAGCTTGGACAAGTGGTGGACCTTGAATGTAAACCCCTCATCTACGAAATATCGTGGGTTTAATGTATTTCGATGGAGCCTAGCATCTTGGAGACATGGTGCAGCTTGCTTCTCGTCATGTTTCAATGGAGCCTATCTTGGACAAATGGTGGAGCATCCTTCTCTCCATGTTTCAATGGACCCTAGCTTGGACAAGTGGTGGACCTTTGTTCTCTCTATGTTTCAATAGAGTTAGCTTGGACAAGTGGTGGACCTTGGAACCAAACCCCCATGTAAAACCTATCATGGTCACTCCAAGTGGTAATAAAGAATAACCTTTAAGATGTAGCCTTATAGGTTGGACAAGTGGTGGACCTTAACACGCGCATATTCTTAATATAATGACATAGAGTGGAAAAGTGGTGAATCTTGAGACCAAACCACTCAGGCTACTAGCAATAATAGCTTGGACAAGTGGTGGACCTTGAATGTAAACCCCTCATCTACGAAATATCGTGGGTTTAATGTATTTCGATGGAGCCTAGCATCTTGGAGACATGGTGCAGCTTGCTTCTCGTCATGTTTCAATGGAGCCTATCTTGGACAAATGGTGGAGCATCCTTCTCTCCATGTTTCAATGGACCCTAGCTTGGACAAGTGGTGGACCTTTGTTTCTCTCTATGTTTCAATAGAGTTAGCTTGGACAAGTGGTGGACCTTGGAACCAAACCCCCACGTAAAACCTATCATGGTCACTCCAAGTGGTAATAAAGAATAACCTTTAAGATGTAGCCTTATAGGTTGGACAAGTGGTGGACCTTAACACGCGCATATTCTTAATATAAAGACATAGAGTGGAAAAGTGGTGAATCTTGAGACCAAACCACTCAGGCTACTAGCAATAATAGCTTGGACAAGTGTGGACCTTGAATGTAAACCCCTCATCTAAGACATATCGTGGGTTTAATGTTTTTGGATGGAGCCTAGCATCTTGGAGACATGGTGCACCTTGATTCTCCTCATGTTTCAATGGAGCCTACCTTGGACAAATGGTGGAGCATCCTTCTCTCCATGTTTCAATGGACCCTAGCTTAGACAAGGGGTGGACCTTTGCTTCTCTGTATGTTTCAATAGAGATAGCTTGGACAAGTGGTGGACCTTGGAACCAAACCCCCATGTAAAACCTATCATGGTCACTCCAAGTAGTAAGAAAGAATAACCTTTAAGATGTAGCCTTATAGGTTGGACAAGTGGTGGACCTTAACACCCACATATTCTTAATAAAAGTGGTGAATCTTGAGACCAAACCACTCAGGCTACTAGCAATAATAGCTTGGACAAGTGGTGGACCTTGAATGTAAACCCCTCATCTACGAAATATCGTGGGTTTAATGTATTTCGATGGAGCCTAGCATCTTGGAGACATGGTGCAGCTTGCTTCTCGTCATGTTTCAATGGAGCCTATCTTGGACAAATGGTGGAGCATCCTTCTCTCCATGTTTCAATGGACCCTAGCTTGGACAAGTGGTGGACCTTTGTTTCTCTCTATGTTTCAATAGAGTTAGCTTGGACAAGTGGTGGACCTTGGAACCAAACCCCCATGTAAAACCTATCATGGTCACTCCAAGTGGTAATAAAGAATAACCTTTAAGATGTAGCCTTATAGGTTGGACAAGTGGTGGACCTTAACACGCGCATATTCTTAATATAATGACATAGAGTGGAAAAGTGGTGAATCTTGAGACCAAACCACTCAGGCTACTAGCAATAATAGCTTGGACAAGTGGTGGACCTTGAATGTACAACCCTCATCTACGACATATCGTGGGTTTAATGTTTTTCGATGGAGCCTAGCATCTTGGAGACATGGTGCACCTTGCTTCTCCTCATGTTTCAATGGAGCCTACCTTGGACAAATGGTGGAGCATCCTTCTCTCCATGTATCAATGGACCCTAGCTTAGACAAGGGGTGGACCTTTGCTTCTCTCTATGTTTCAATAGAGTTAGCTTGGACAAGTGGTGGACCTTGGAACCAAACCCCCATGTAAAACCTATCATGGTCACTCCAAGTAGTAAGAAAGAATAACCTTTAAGATGTAGCCTTATAGGTTGGACAAGTGGTGGACCTTAACACCCACATATTCTTAATAAAAGTGGTGAATCTTGAGACCAAACCACTCAGGCTACTAGCAATAATAGCTTGGACAAGTGGTGGACCTTGAATGTAAACCCCTCATCTACGAAATATCGTGGGTTTAATGTATTTCGATGGAGCCTAGCATCTTGGAGACATGGTGCAGCTTGCTTCTCGTCATGTTTCAATGGAGCCTATCTTGGACAAATGGTGGAGCATCCTTCTCTCCATGTTTCAATGGACCCTAGCTTGGACAAGTGGTGGACCTTTGTTTCTCTTTATGTTTCAATAGAGTTAGCTTGGGCAAGTGGTGGACCTTGGAACCAAACCCCCACGTAAAACCTATCATGGTCACTCCAAGTGGTAATAAAGAATAACCTTTAAGATGTAGCCTTATAGGTTGGACAAGTGGTGGACCTTAACACGCGCATATTCTTAATATAAAGACATAGAGTGGAAAAGTGGTGAATCTTGAGACCAAACCACTCAGGCTACTAGCAATAATAGCTTGGACAAGTGGTGGACCTTGAATGTAAACCCCTTATCTACGAAATATCGTGGGTTTAATGTATTTCGATGGAGCCTAGCATCTTGGAGACATGGTGCAGCTTGCTTCTCGTCATGTTTCAATGGAGCCTATCTTGGACAAATGGTGGAGCATCCTTCTCTCCATGTTTCAATGGACCCTAGCTTGGACAAGTGGTGGACCTTTGTTTCTCTCTATGTTTCAATAGAGTTAGCTTGGACAAGTGGTGGACCTTGGAACCAAACCCCCACGTAAAACCTATCATGGTCACTCCAAGTGGTAATAAAGAATAACCTTTAAGATGTAGCCTTATAGGTTGGACAAGTGGTGGACCTTAACACGCGCATATTCTTAATATAAAGACATAGAGTGGAAAAGTGGTGAATCGTGAGACCAAACCACTCAGGCTACTAGCAATAATAGCTTGGACAAGTGTGGACCTTGAATGTAAACCCCTCATCTAAGACATATCGTGGGTTTAATGTTTTTCGATGGAGCCTAGCATCTTGGAGACATGGTGCACCTTGCTTCTCCTCATGTTTCAATGGAGCCTACCTTGGACAAATGGTGGAGCATACTTCTCTCCATGTTTCAATGGACCCTAGCTTAGACAAGGGGTGGGCCTTTGCTTCTCTCTATGTTTCAATAGAGTTAGCTTGGACAAGTGGTGGACCTTGGAACCAAACCCCCATGTAAAACCTATCATGGTCACTCCAAGTAGTAAGAAAGAATAACCTTTAAGATGTAGCCTTATAGGTTGGACAAGTGGTGGACCTTAACACCCACATATTCTTAATAAAAGTGGTGAATCTTGAGACCAAACCACTCAGGCTACTAGCAATAATAGCTTGGACAAGTGGTGGACCTTGAATGTAAACCCCTCATCTACGAAATATCGTGGGTTTAATGTATTTCGATGGAGCCTAGCATCTTGGAGACATGGTGCAGCTTGCTTCTCGTCATGTTTCAAATGAGCCTATCTTGGACAAATGGTGGAGCATCCTTCTCTCCATGTTTCAATGGACCCTAGCTTGGACAAGTGGTGGACCTTTGTTTCTCTCTATGTTTCAATAGAGTTAGCTTGGACAAGTGGTGGACCTTGGAACCAAACCCCCATGTAAAACCTATCATGGTCACTCCAAGTGGTAATAAAGAATAACCTTTAAGATGTAGCCTTATAGGTTGGACAAGTGGTGGACCTTAACACGCGCATATTCTTAATATAATGACATAGAGTGGAAAAGTGGTGAATCTTGAGACCAAACCACTCAGGCTACTAGCAATAATAGCTTGGACAAGTGGTGGACCTTGAATGTAAACCCCTCATCTACGAAATATCGTGGGTTTAATGTATTTCGATGGAGCCTAGCATCTTGGAGACATGGTGCACCTTGCTTCTCGTCATGTTTCAATGGAGCCTATCTTGGACAAATGGTGGAGCATCCTTCTCTCCATGTTTCAATGGACCCTAGCTTGGACAAGTGGTGGACCTTTGTTTCTCTCTATGTTTCAATAGAGTTAGCTTGGACAAGTGGTGGACCTTGGAACCAAACCCCCATGTAAAACCTATCATGGTCACTCCAAGTGGTAATAAAGAATAACCTTTAAGATGTAGCCTTATAGGTTGGACAAGTGGTGGACCTTAACACCCGCATATTCTTAATATAATGACATAGAGTGGAAAAGTGGTGAATCTTGAGACCAAACCACTCAGGCTACTAGCAATAATAGCTTGGACAAGTGGTGGACCTTGAATGTAAACCCCTCATCTACGACATATCGTGGGTTTAATGTTTTTCGATGGAGCCTAGCATCTTGGAGACATGGTGCACCTTGCTTCTCCTCATGTTTCAATGGAGCCTACCTTGGACAAATGGTGGAGCATCCTTCTCTCCATGTTTCAATGGACCCTAGCTTAGACAAGGGGTGGACCTTTGCTTCTCTCTATGTTTCAATAGAGTTAGCTTGGACAAGTGGTGGACCTTGGAACCAAACCCCCATGTAAAACCTATCATGGTCACTCCAAGTAGTAAGAAAGAATAACCTTTAAGATGTAGCCTTATAGGTTGGACAAGTGGTGGACCTTAACACCCACATATTCTTAATAAAAGTGGTGAATCTTGAGACCAAACCACTCAGGCTACTAGCAATAATAGCTTGGACAAGTGGTGGACCTTGAATGTAAACCCCTCATCTACGAAATATCGTGGGTTTAATGTATTTCGATGGAGCCTAGCATCTTGGAGACATGGTGCAGCTTGCTTCTCGTCATGTTTCAATGGAGCCTATCTTGGACAAATGGTGGAGCATCCTTCTCTCCATGTTTCAATGGACCCTAGCTTGGACAAGTGGTGGACCTTTGTTTCTCTCTATGTTTCAATAGAGTTAGCTTGGACAAGTGGTGGACCTTGGAACCAAACCCCCATGTAAAACCTATCATGGTCACTCCAAGTGGTAATAAAGAATAACCTTTAAGATGTAGCCTTATAGGTTGGACAAGTGGTGGACCTTAACACGCGCATATTCTTAATATAATGACATAGAGTGGAAAAGTGGTGAATCTTGAGACCAAACCACTCAGGCTACTACCAATAATAGCTTGGACAAGTGTTGGACCTTGAATGTAAACCCCTCATCTACGACATATCGTGGGTTTAATGTTTTTCGATGGAGCCTAGCATCTTGGAGACATGGTGCACCTTGATTCTCCTCATGTTTCAATGGAGCCTACCTTGGACAAATGGTGGAGCATCCTTCTCTCCATGTTTCAATGGACCCTAGCTTAGACAAGGGGTGGACCTTTGCTTCTCTCTATGTTTCAATAGAGTTAGCTTGGACAAGTGGTGGACCTTGGAACCAAACCCCCATGTAAAACCTATCATGGTCACTCCAAGTAGTAAGAAAGAATAACCTTTAAGATGTAGCCTTATAGGTGGGACAAGTGGTGGACCTTAACACCCACATATTCTTAATAAAAGTGGTGAATCTTGAGACCAAACCACTCAGGCTACTAGCAATAATAGCTAGGGATAACCATTAAGATATAGTCTTTCAAGGGGTGAGAAAGAATAACCATTAACATATACTCTTATAGGTTGGACAAGTGGTGGACCTTAACACCCAAATATTCTTAATATAATGACAGAGAGTGGAAAAGTGGTGAATCTTGAGAGCAAACCACTCATGCTACTAGCGATAATAGGTTGGACAAATTGTTGATCTTGAATGTAAACTCCCCATGTAAAAAATAACGTGGGTTTAAGGTATTTCGATGGAGGCTAGCATCTTGGAGATATGGTGCAGCTTGCTTCTCTTCATGTTTCAATGGAGTCTATCTTGGACAAATGGTGGAGCATCCTTCTCTCCATGTTTCAATAGACCCTAGCTTAGACAAGTGGTGGACCTTTGCTTCTCTCTATGTTTCAATAGAGTTAGCTTGGACAAGTGGTGGACCTTGGAACCAAACCCCCATGTAAAACCTTTCATGGTCACTCCAAGTGGTCAGAAAGAATAACCATTAAGATATAGTCTTATAGGTTGGACAAGTGGTGGACCTTAATACCCAAATATTCTTAATATAATGACACAGAGTGAAAAAGTGGTGAATCTTGAGACCAAACCCCTCATGCTACTAGCGTTAATAGGTTGGACAACTGGTGGACCTTGAATGTAAACCTTCCATGTTTCAATAGAGTTAGCTTCGACAAATGGTGGAGCATCCTTCTCTCCATGTTTCAATGGAGCCTAGCTTGGACAAGTGGTGGACCTTTTGCTTCTCTCTATGAGAAGAATAAAGTTAGCTTGGATAAGGGGTGGACCTTGGAACCAAACCCCTATGTAAAACATATCATGGACATTTCAAGTGGTGAGAAAGAATACCCTTTAAGATATACCCTTATAGGTTGGACAAGTGGTCGACCTTAACACCTAGATCTTCTTTATATAATGACATAGAGTGGAAAAGTGGTGAATCTTGAGACCAAACCACTCATGCTACTAGGGATAATAGCTTGGAAAAGTGACTGGCCTTGACGTTAAACCCCACATGTAAACAATATCATGGGTTTAAGGTATTTCAATGGATCCTAGAATCTTGGAGATATGGTGCAACTTGCTTCTTTTCATGTTTCAATGAAGCCTATCTTGGACAAATGGTGGAGCATCCTTCTCTCTATGTTTCAATGGAGCCTAGCTTGGACAAGTGGTGGACCTTTGCTTCTCTCTATGTTTCAATAGAGTTAGCTTGGACAAGTGGTGGGCCTTGGAACCAAACTCCCATGTAAAACCTATCTTGGTAACTCCAAGTGGTGAGAAAGAATAAAGTTTAAGATATAGCCTTATAGGTTGGACAAGTGGTGGACCTTAGCACCCAGATATTCTTAATAGAATGACATAGAGTGGAAAAATGGTGAATCTTGAGACCAAACCACTCATGCTACTAAAGATAATAGGTTGGACAAGTGGTGGACCTTGAATGTAAACCCCCCATGTTCAAAATATCATGGGTTTGAGGTATTTCAATGGAGCCTAGCATCTTGAGACATGGTGTAGCTTGCTTCTCTTCATGTTTCAATGGAGCGTATCTTGGACAAATGGTGGAGCATCCTTCTCTCCATGTTTCAATGGACCCTAGCTTGGACAAGTGGTGGACCTTTGATTCTCTCTATGTTTCAATAGAGTTAGCTTGGACAAGTGGTGGACCTTGAAACAAAACCCCCATGTAAAACCTATGCTGGTCACTCCAAGTGGTGAGAAAGAACAACCCTTAAGATATAGCCTTATAGGTTGGACAAGTGGTGGACCTTAACACCCAAATATTCTTAATATAATGACATAGATTGAAAAAGTGGTGAATCTTGAGACCAAACCACTCATGCTACTAGCGTTAATAGGTTGGACAAGTGGTGGACCTTGAATGTAAACCCCCCATGTTTCAATAGAGTTAGCTTCGACAAATGGTAGAGGATCCTTCTCTCCATGTTTCAATGGAGCCTATCTTGGACAAGTGGTGGACCTTTGTTTCTCTCTATGTGTCAATAGAGTTAGCTTGGACAAGTGGTGGACCTTGGAGCCAAACCCCCATGTAAAACATATCATGGACATTTCAAGTGGTGAGAAAGAATACCCTTTAAGATATACCCTTATAGGTTGGACAAGTGGTCGACCTTAACACCCAGATCTTCTTAACGTAATGACATAGAGTGGAAAAGTGGTGAATATTGAGACCAAACCACTCATGCTACTAGAGATAATAGGTTGGACAAGTGGTGGACCTTGAATGTAAACTCCCCATGTACAAATATCGTGGGTTTAAGGTATTTCAATGGATCTTAGCATCTTAGAGACATGGTGCAGCTTGCTTCTCTTCATGTTTCAATGGAGCCTATCTTGGAAAAATGGTGGAGCATCCTTCTCTCCATGTTTCAATGGACCCTAGCTTAGACAAGTGGTGGACCTTTGCTTCTCTCTATGTTTCAATAGAGTTAGCTTGGACAAGTGGTGGAACTTGGAACCAAACCCCCATGTAAAACCTATCATGGTCATTCCAAGTGGTGAGAAAGAATACCCTTTAAGATATGGTGAGAAAGAATACCCTTTAAGATATAGCCTTATAGGTTGGACAAGTGGTGGACCTTAACACCCAGATCTTCTTAATATAATGAAATAGAGTGGAAAAGTGGTGAATCTTGACATCAAACCACTCATGCTACTAGTGATAATAGGTTGGACAGGTGGTGGACCTTGAATGTAAACCCCCCATGTATGAAATATCATGGGTTTAAGATATTTCAATGGAGCCTAGCATTTTGGAGACATGGTGCAACTTGCTTCTCTTCATGTTTCAATCAAACCTGGCTTGGACAAATGGTGGAGCATCCTTCTCTCCATGTTTCAATGGAGCCTAGCTTGGAGAAGTGGTGGACCTTTGATTCTCTCTATGTTTCAATAGAGTTAGCTTGGACAAGTGGTGGACCTTGGAACCATACCCCTATGTAAAACCCATCATGTGCATTCCAAGTGGTGGTAAATAATACCATTTAAGATATTGCCTTATAGGTTGGACAAGTGGTGGACCTTAACACCCAGATCTTCTTAATATAATGACATAGAGTGGAAAAGTGGTGAATCTTGAGACCAAACCACTCATGCTACTAGGGATAATAGGTTGGACAAGTGGTGGACCTTGAATTTAAACCCCACATATACAAAATATCATGGGTTTAAGGTATTTCAATGGAGCCTAGCATCTCAAAGACATGGTGCATCTTGCTTCTCTTCATGTTTCAATGGAGCCTATTTTGGACAAATGGTGGAGCATCCTTCTCTCCATGTTTCAATGGACCCTAGATTGGACAAGTGGTGGACCTTTGCTTCTCTCTATGTTTCAATATAGTTAGCCTATATTAGACAATTAGTAGACCTCGAATCTCTCCATGTTGTCTAGAGCTGAGCTTGGACAAGTGGTGGACCTTACTTCTCCCTTCCCTTAGTTTACTAGCTTAAATGATCACTATGTATACTTGCTTAGATCTAGCTTGAACAAGTGGTGGAACTTGTATTCACACAAACTTAATCCATTACAAAAAAGTATATGTTAAAATAACATTTGGTTTTTTTTGTTTCAGGAAAGATGGCTCCAAAAAAACAGGTTGCAAGGGTTGCTGTCTCAGTTGACTATACTTGCAATGATCTTAGGAAATGGTATTTGGACATACATGGTATAGAGGGTGCACAATTTCATAAGGTGCATCTATTTATTGCCAAAAAGGAGAATGACAGCTTGTTTGAAGATGTTGGACAAGTTGTGGAAGCATCTGTCTCTGTAGTTGATAGTCATCCAGAGGTGGAATGCATTGACATTCTAGTTCCAATGAATCTAGAATTTCAACTATCTCCAGGAGCATATGCATTGGAGCGCATGTCTAGAAACAAAGAAGAGACAATGTTTTCTCGAGGATGGAAGTTTGCAGAATCAAATCCAAATATCACAGCAGATCAACTTCAAAGCTCCATCATTGCCACACTACAACGAAAAAAGGTGAAAGCTTCACGACCACCATCCACAAAGAAGCAAGCAAAAGTGCAGAAAGTAGAAGCTAAGCGAACTAGTTCCATTTTGGATGTAGACAAGGCATCTTTGGCATCCTCATCAACAGAGGGTTCAATGTCAAAGATGAGAATTGTGGATCCAAATGTTTTAGAAGCTGAGGCCATGAAAGGACAAGAAAAAGATACAGGTGGAATGAATAAGTACATAAATTATTTTCCTTTCCAATATTGGGAATTTGATATCCCTATTCAAAATTGTTGGCTTGCTCCTGATCACTATAATGCACGTATTATGGATCAAAAACACGCTGAAAGTGTGTTATTTGGATTTTCACGGAGTACGACCAAGCCTGCAGCATGTGCATATTTGATGCCTGTTCGAAATGCAAAATCAAAGAAGGGGACTCCTTTGGCAGTAGAAGAGGTAGAGGAGCAAAAAATTAAAGATTATCATTATTGGATTCTTGATGGGCAGCATTCAATCTATGCTGCAAAAGTTTTGCTTCACAATGAACAAAACAACAAAGAGATCTTTGAAAGACTGATTAGCGTGTATAAATTTAGAAAGGCTCGCATTGTTGTGAATGCTCCTCCATTTGTTGCAACTGCTATATCTGCCATTGCAAATGAGGAGGCTCAGGCATTGTATGTCAAGCAACCTTACAGCCAAATATTGAGACATTTACGGAGTCAATGGATCTTCTCAGGACGACCACCAAAGGCAGCAAGTGGAATTGCAGAGGGACATGCATCTCGTGCCGGATGGGATGTAAGTTATTTTCTTTGTCTTTTTGATAGTGTTTAATTAACAAATCTTGCTCAATAGTTTAATTATTTCTCTATTTCTTTTTAGGCTTTTCTTCGATTGGCAAGAATGAGTGCAACAGCAAGTTGGATTGCTAAACAGGCACACATGGTCACCTACTCTGATTTAGTTTATGATTGCTGGATAGAAATCATTGAAAATCTAGAAGAGGAGAATAAGAAACCCCCAACAACTGTATTTAGATACCTTTGTGGCCTTGAGGAATCAGAGGTAAAGACTATTCAAGAAGAGATTAGAGATGAGAAGATTTTATTGTCAAAGAGTGCAAAGGATGGTGATGCAACTGACATGTATGATCGAATCAAGCAGTTGAAGGAAGACAAATTGATTCAAGATGCACTTCTTGAAGGCTTCAACAATTTGAATGAGTCTTCACCATGTAAAGACTGGGAGGAGGTGGTCAAAATGTATAACATCAATGATGTTGTTTATAAAACAATTTTAACGCTATGCGAGGAATGGATCAGATCTAGTTTGATGCGTGGAACAAAGAAAATGGCTTTTCCAGATGGAGCAATAAAATACATGCAATGGGCAATTCACCTTCAAAAGGAGAAAACTGACCCTAGAGATTTGCCATGGCCAATCTATGTGGTGAGCCTACAAATGGAAGGCAATCTCTACTTGATGCGCCACTTCAATAATAAAGTGCCTATTGGCTTATGTGTTTTAGATATGACAAAAAACGTTGGAGGCAATTTGAAGTGGAGTGAGGAGACATTTAACAATGCTTTGGATGGGATCTTGGCTATTGCTGGAGGGTCAACAGATCCTGGATTTGTCTTTCTTGCAATTGTGGATTTCACTAACTTCACAAAATTGCAATGTGCCTTTGACGCCATGGGAGATAATCTGAGCTACCATTGTTGTGGTGCATTGCATCACTTTCCATCAGCTCCTTGCAAAGGAGCAATTCAATTCCTAACAGTTATTGCCTTCTTGGGACAAGGCAATGCATTTGAAGACCTGAGAAGAAGATTAGAGGAACATCCCATGCCAATTGATTGTTCTCTTCTTCAAGTAGCAGATAACGATATGTCAGATTTGCAATATTTGGAGGCCAAAAAAAGAGCTTTGGTCAAGCACTACATTTGTACATATTGTTTTGAAGACCGCAAGCTTGTTGATGTTTTTGGTGATGGCTCCTTGGTTGCACAAGAAGGAATACAACAGAAAAAAGAAGTTATCTGCTTAATTGATAGTGTGGAGGAGGCAAAAAGCGTGGAGACCATGCTGCTAGACTTTGTTAAGTCTCATGAAGATATAGAAAAATGGGCTGGACTTCAACAATCCACTTCGCAATCAGGCGACATTGTGCCTGTTACAGAGGAGTGCTCTCCACAAAGAGAAGAAGAACAACAACAACACCATCCTCTGTCAATGGAGGACTTTTTGGAAATGGAGACACGTATGTTTTGAGTTTCTTGTGCATGTTAGTGTTTCTTGTTACTGATTTGATACTCTTAATGTTAGAGTTTGCTTTATATAGTATTGATTGAGTTTGTATTTTGTATCTCAAGCATTCAAGGTTTGAATGTAAATAGTAAATTACTTGAGTTTTTGAATGGTGGATCTGTAGACTAAAACTATAACATTTAATACTCACAAAGACTTAATTACTTAAGAGCTTGAACTCAATAAGTTTTGGACCTTTTATCAATACCCCCTTGATATGATACATTAGATCGTAGCACGGTTAAATGGTGATGCTTCATAAATTGAACCTAGCTTAGACAGGTGCTCGAGCCTAAATTTAAACTAACCTTGCTAGAAGGGAGCTTATGTTTGGACTTTGAGAACTAGCATAAGTAATCAATTAGAGCATAGATTAGACATGTGGTGGTGGCCGGCCTTAGAGACCAAAATCTTAATGAGCTTGGAAAGGTATTTAAGTACTGCAATTTACTTAGTTTTAGTACTCATTAAATGCATAGCTTGACAAAAGGTGGACCTTACATGGATCCTAATTTCAAGAGGTGTGGTAGACCTTCAAAACAAGCTCATATAGCTTGGACATGTGGTAGACCTTGCATGAAGACTAGTTTAGTCAAGTGTGGTACACCTTGTAACCAACACCCATTTGTTATATTAGCTTGGACAAGTGGTGGACCTTGCTTTCATGTTTCAATGGAGCATATTTTGGACAGGTGGTAGACCTTGTTTCTCTCCATGCTTCAATGGAGAGAAACTTTAGCTTGGACAAGTGGTGGACCTTGTTTTTATGTTTTAAAGGAGCATATTTCGGACAAGTGGTAGACATAGTTTCTCTCCATGGTTCAATGGAACCCACCTTAGACAAGTGAAGTACCTTGAAACCAAACCCCCATAATACAACCTACTAAATAGGTTGGAAAATTGGTGGCATATGAAACCATCCATGATAGAGCATAGTATAGGTGAAAACGTAGTGGTCCTTATATCAATTACCCATGCATAGCTTGGACAAGTGGTGGACCTTGATTCTCTCTATGTTTCAATGGATCCTATCTTGGACTAGAGATATATCTTACTTAGTTCCATGCTTCAATGGATTGTAGCTTGGATAAGGAGTGGAACTTCAAACAAAACTCCACAGCATAGCATATATTAACAATTCATGGGTTTTATAGAGATTGTCTTGCCTATTTTGGAGAGTTGGTACACCTTTATTCTCCATTCTTCAATGGATCTGAGGTTAGACAAGTGGAGCTGGAGAAGTGGTCAACCTTAAAATGAAACCTCCCATGCTACAACCCATCATAGATCGTATATGTAGTGGACCTTGAAACTCTTTTATGTCCCTAGCTTAGAGAAGCATTGCACTCTTGATTATCTCCATACATGAAGGCAAGGTTGGACAAGTGGTGGACCTTCAAACCAGAATCTCTATGCAATAATAGGCAAGTGGTGGAGCTTGTTTTCTCCATGTTCCAATGGAGCCTAGCTTAGACAAACAATGGAGCTTGCTTCTCTCCATGTTTCAATGGATCCTAGCTTAGAAAAGTGGTGGAGCTTTGCTTCTCTCCATGTTCCAATGGACCATAGCTTAGACAAGTGGTAGACCTTGAAAAACACCCCCCGTATACAACATATTACAATCAATGGTTACAAAATGATGGGTGTGAGCAAAAATGCGGGTGTGATCCTCTGCTGGCTCAACAAAGACCTGAGGTTCAGCTCCATTAAGACTTCCATAGGCTAAAGTTCCTAAAAGTAACTCAATTGTCCAATGGCCAAAGTAGGGGAAAAATTGGATGGTCATGGGAAGACTAAAAAGTCTTCCCACATCCCTAGGAAGGAGGGAACGAGCCCTAATAGTAGGGGATGAGAGAGAAACACATACACATACTCCAAAGATCCCCCTTTACACAGGGAATACTGGACACATGTTAGGATCATAGGCCAATTGCCCCCACCTTAAATCCTATTGGATGGCCAAAGAGGTGGATCAATGAGAATTAGGCTAGAGTAAAGTTAGTCTAATCAATTTTAAAATGCTTGATAAAAGAACCAATAGAAATTAAGCTCCCTTGAAGACTATTGGACAATCTACCAAGGGGTCCAATGAGCATCTAGCAGCCCAATGGCTTGCCTGATTCCTATTGGCTAGAAGATTAAAAGGTCCAATGAGAGTTTAAATGAATTATTTAATTACCTAAAGGTCTCACAAAAAGGGAAAGGGGGACACATGTCACAAGGCTACCAATTATGCTTCTGATTTTTTATTGGCTAAGCTTTGCAGGAGCCAAGAGAGAGGGAGTTTGGCATTTTAGTCTATTTTTTATGCTACACACACACACACAACCCATGCGTGCAAGAAGAACTCCATCTCCTTCTCTAAGCATTGAGAAGTAGAGGCCTACACCGACAACTCTTGGCTATGGAATGCAAATCCAACCAAGAGCCAAGCTTCAATGCCATGCTCATCTCCTCTACCATGCTAATTACTAAGCTAAGCTATGCTATTAGAGTGATTATGTGAGGAGAATACTTCTTTCTCGTAAAATACATCTTCTTCCTCTCAATCTATCCTCATTCCCTGCTAGCTCTCACCATTTTTGAAGGTGTGTAAGGTCTTGGGACTGAGGCTAGGGACACTAGGTGTGTTTTTCAAGCATAATTTTGTGCATGAAGCTTCCATCTTCATTGCACCAACAAGTTTTGTCAAGGAACACAATAATTGTATTGTACAAAAGTCTCCTTTGATGGGAGAAGCTATAATACAAAGCCTTTATGGAGGGGGGATCGGCTCCATGTAAATCCAGTCCTCATCTATTGTCAATTGTTCTATTTCTCTCTCTTTTCAAAGTATTGTCAATGCCAAATTAGCTAGGTGTAAATTTCTATGTTGCTTTCTCAAATTAATTACTCTCTGTATGCTCATTAGGAACTTGTTTTTAATGAAATTCCCACTATGTTATCAGTTTCCGCTACACACAAGTTACTAGTGCATTAAAATGTTACATTGGTATCAAAGCTATTGGTTTCTCTTTTCTTGCTCAAGAAGAGAGGTCCTCAAGCTTGCTATAAATGGTTGGTGTTATTAATTGCAAAAGAGTAAGTAGAATAGGGATTTTTCATCCTTAAAGCACACCTGCTTTATGCAGTTAACGGGGATACCGTCGAGAGTTATGATCTTAATAATGGAGTCCTACGGGGCTTGCCTATGGCTTAACCATTATTGAGCTATTAGAAGCTTGACGAGATTGGCGTTGTCTTGGCTATGTTGACCCTCTCTTCTATTCCTTGCAATTAATAATGATCGAGCCACGGGTATAGATGCTTAAGTGCTTATCTTTGAAGGTAAAGAGGAGTCGCAACAAGGGCTTGAAGTGCCAAAGTACAAGTAAAAATTTACACCTAAAATTTTGTGGAAAGTTTTTTCCTACAAACACCCCTTAAGTGAAAGACTTAGAAAAAGCTCGCTCGATTCCCATTCCCGATGTAGTCATATCCCCAATCTTGTACCATTTTAACTTGACACATAAATGGTCTCCATAAGATTACATCAACGTTGTTTCCCTTGCCAAAATCTATTATTGCAAAGGTATGTTCATTCTCTTTCCCTTAGAGGTTACTCTAATCTACTTGAATATACCTACAGGTCTCTCAACATAGATGCAATATGGAAAGTTGCAGTACCATTATTCTCATTCCATATCATTTTCCATGAGTCTTGTGGCCATGTTTTGTAATGGAACTGGCCTATTAACTTTGAGAGTAGCAGAAATTAGAGAAAAACTTTTATGAAATTACTTTGTGAGCATAGTGGGTGAACTTAATTGATGGTAGTAACATAAACATAGCATTTAGTTAACTTGGCATGAACAATACTTTTGCAAGAGAGAGAGAGAGTTTAGAGAACATGACAACAATTGAG
This sequence comes from Adiantum capillus-veneris, assembly GCF_014529385.1. NCBI lineage: Eukaryota > Viridiplantae > Streptophyta > Polypodiopsida > Polypodiales > Pteridaceae > Adiantum > Adiantum capillus-veneris. The sequence continues at coordinate 110,525,334 of NC_140955.1, read as the reverse complement.
GACCGGATTTATGTGGAGTCGGTCCCCCCTCCAATAGGCATTTGTATTATAGTTTCTCCCATCAAGAGAGACTTGTTACAATACAATCTTTGTGTTCCTTGTGACCTAGGTGATGCAATGACCATGGAAAGCTCCATGCATCACAAGCATAATATAAACTTTGTGAAAAGCTTTAACTATCCCAAGCCTCAGTCCCAAGACCTCAAACACCTTCAAAGGTGGAGAGAGATAGCGGGGAATGAGGGTAGGGAAGAGGAAGAAGAAATATTTCATAGGAGAAAGAACTAGTTCCTCACTTATCATCACTCTTCTTGCTAGCATACATAATAGCATAGTAATGAAGATGGAGAAGATGGAAATCTTGAGCATTGAAGCATGGCTCTTGGTTGGATTTGCTTTCCATAGTCAAGAGTGTTGGTGTAGGCTCTCAACCTCTCTACTTGCTTGGAGAAGGAGATGGAGCTCTTGCACTTTGCACTTCACACAATGAGAGTGTGTGTGGGAGAGTATACCCCTCAAGCATGCCCCTATCTTCCTTGGTCAACCCCCCTTGTAGCTCATGCTTGAAGCTCATTGGACCCCTCCGAGGCTAGCGAATCACAAGCAAGAGGTAAATCAAGCAAGCATGCTAGTCTTGGGACAAGTGTCCCCCTTTCCCCTTTGGAGAGGACTTGATAAATGCAAAAACAATTAATTAAACCTACTAATTTATCATTGGACCCCTTGAGTGGCCAACCAATAGGCTTTAGGCACACCATGAGGGCAACATGAGGAGGAAATTGACAAGTGTCCCTTTTGCTTTCTTTGCACCTCAAGCTCCCTAGTCGGCAAGCACGACAAGCACCTCAAGCACCTTAAGCTTGGGCCGAGTTCCCACCTCAAGATCAACCCTACCTTACCTAAGGTCAAAGGACTTTTTAACACTAACCTTTGGAGGTCTTTAATGAAGCTAACCCTAAGGTCTTTAAGCTCCATTAGCTGACTTTGTCTTTGACATATCATCTCTCATTTGGGACCCTTTACCATTGGCCCTGTGTCAAGATAGACCTGAAAGCACATGTCTATATTCTAACCCTTGCTCCCGTTTATTCTCCCACATTAAATGATCAGTTTAATATGAGAAAATCATTTGGGTTGGTTAGATATTAGTTTTTATGACATTACCTCTCTCTTGAAATCATAGTCGTCCTTGACTATGAGGTAGAAGAGATAAAGCCTTAGCCATTAGTCAATATTTCTTAGCGGGTAGAGGATCCCTTTTTAACCTATGACATCTTTCCAAGATGGATGGATGACTAATCCATTTGGTGCTTGGGAGACATATATGTTGCAAGCATGTCTACTTGTTAGTCCATTTCATTCTCCCAAATATAGTGACAAATTCTACTTGGTGTTTGAGAGACGACGTCATCACAAACATGATTCTAAGCAAGCATACCATTTAAATTTGTGCACAATAAAAATAGAACTAGTCTTATAAGACAAAAAAATTTGTCATTTAAAAGAAATTTGTACATTTGCTTATTCTAATGTAGCATTGTAAGCATTGACAATGTTCATACTATCCTTAAGCTGTATTCCTTACATCCATCTAGCATCTTCAAAAGGATAATTTTTGAACTTAATAAGATACCATCGTATAATCTTACCATGTTGTAGTACCTTGTCTTCATGCCGAAGGATAGCTTTGGGTTGTAGCACCTCTTCTTGGTCTTCAATTTCGAGAGGGTCTTCAATAATTGGTTCACTTGGTGGCTCTCCTTTGTAGGGCTTAAGTAGGCTCACATGAAAAGCATTGTGTATGAGCCATTGGGTGGGCAACTTGAGTTGATAAGCCATCTCATCTACTTTGGCCACATAAGTCTTTAGTAGATAGAGTATCGTAAAATTGGCTATCTCATTTTGGCCATCCATTTGTGGGTGATAGGCCGAAGAGAAATTCAATCTTGTTCCTAGATTTTCAAAGAGACCTTTCCAAAATTTACTAATCATTCTAGGATCTCTATCTGACACGATCTTAGTTAAGTCATGTAGTGGTCCTGCTATTTCAGAAAATATGAAGCATCTATAGTATGCACACATACCAATAAAGCTTCTTAGCTCACGTAGATTCCTTAGATTAGGCCATGCTTTTATTACCTCTAACTTCGATGGATCCATACGGATACCATCTTGAGAGATAATATGACCTAGATATTGAATCTCTTGAAGGAAAAATTCGCTTTTCTTTTGGTTGAGAAAAAGCTTGTTCTCCCTCAGTGCTTAAAAAATCACTTGGAGATGTTTCTTATGTTCCTCCAAAGACTTGGAGTAGATGATGATGTCATCAAAGAACACTCTAGTGAATTTGCGGTAGGGTCTAAAGATTTTCTCCATTAGATGATTGAACGTAGCTGGTGCATTAGTCAAGCCAAAGGCATGACTAGATATTCATAAAGACCAAACATTGTGCGAAACGCGGTGTTTAGGATATCTTCGTCCACTATCCTTATTTGATGATAGCCACTTTTAAGGTCAATCCTATTGAAGTAGGTAGATCCTTGTAGCTTATCAAAAAGATCTTCTACCTGAGGCACGGGAAATCTATTTTTGATATGTACCATCTTTCTTTTGCACTAAAAGGACTTGAGAACAAAAGGGAGAGGAGCTAGGCTGTTACCATATACATGTGGTAGTGATGTGTGTGAACACATAGGACCGCCGGGGCATTTTTTCCCTCTTGAGGAGGTTTTTTCCCCTGAGCATTGCATATATGCCCATCACTCTAGGGCTATCTATCTTTCCATTGCACACTAAGTAACACACTCTCTATTGTGTGCCTTGAGCTTCCTTCATCTTCTCCAAGCTGTGTGCGTTTCACTGCAACCCTAATTCCAACAGTTAGTATCAGAGCAGGTTGCATCCTCCCGGGCTTAGTCGCCATCTGCTCCAGTACACGCCTGCTCACTTTCTCCGATTTCAGTGAGCTTTCGCGAGCGTTCGCAGGTCGACAAATATTTCGGGAGAACTCGTAGAGCTTGGTCTGCTCAGATTTTTCATTTGGGCACATTTCGGCCTCCGTTTCCACTACAGGTAGGTCTGCACAGGCAATTTCGTCATTTTGTGCAGAATTTTTGTCAGTGCCGTATTCTGCATAACAGGTGCCTTATAGTCTTCTACGGTTTGTGCTATATAGCATGTGTTGTTCCTGTTCGGTTTCTTCTATTTTCGGGCAGTTTTCACATCAGGTGTAGCATTTACCATGGCTGACAACAACAACACAGATGTGTTCAAGATGTTTGCTACTGAGGACACGTTGGATGGGGACAATTACCCTATGTGGGCTTATATGATGCAACATGTTCTTGTGTCAAAGGGCGTCTGGAACATTGTGCAGGGCATTGATGTACGTCCTAGTTCTGAGGATGTAGGCGATGTTGAGGATGTTGCAGGTCTTGCTGCAAGGATTGCTGCTGTTAGAGTTGTTTTGCCTACGGTAGAACAAGCTCGTTGGGATGTTAAGGATGCGCAGGCTCATGCATTGATTCCGTTGTCTGTGAAGCACACCATTGTTCCTCACATGCGTTCAACATCTGCAAAACAGGCTTGGGATATTTTGGCTGGTCTTTATGCAAGTCGCAATGAGGCTAAAATTTCTTTGCTACGTAAAGAGCTGGAGTCGAAGATTATGCATGAGTAAGATGATATGGACAATTTCCTTGCTAGTGTCAAGGATATCAATGAGTAACTAATTTCTGCAGGAGAAGTCATTTCAAACAGTTCCCTTGTGCAGACTGTTCTTGATGCCTTACCAGATTCTTACAAGACTTTTGCTAGTACTTGGAGACTTATGACCCAAGGAAATCCAGAAGTTGTCAAGTTTGATGCATTATGCACATTCTTGTTGCAAGAGTCACTTTCCAAAAAAAAAAGGACTAGACAACGTGCAGTTGAACATGATTTTATTGCTTCTTAGAGAAAGGGTGGTAACAGTAATGCAGCCACTTCTTATGGTTCTACTGCGAGTTGCAAAACTTATGTTCCTAATGCTTCTGCTGGCAGCACTTCGTCTGGCAATTCTGGTGATAAGGGCAAAAAGAAGATGCGTTTCCATTATTGTAAAGCTAATGATCACTTGATCAAGCAGTGGGCCTAAGTTGAAGGCAAAAGAGGCTAAGAAGAAAGAGGGTGGTTCCACTACAAATGCAGCCATTGTTGAGTCTTCTGTGAAAGGAGACTGTGATGCTGATGTTGATGCAGAATGGGCTTTTAGCGCAGAGTGCACATACAATCCTGTTGTCCATGATGCATGCTTGTCAGTTGCTGCAGATTCACATGTGTGGTATTTCGACAGTGGTGCTACAAAGCACATTACCTCACATCGTGAATTGTTTACCTCTCTCGAGTCTGTCCCTCATAGGAATTCAGTCACTTGTGCCAGCAATGCCTCTTATCCGGTTCAGGGAGTTGGAAAGATTGTTCTTATTGCTGCAAATGGCAGTTCCTTGACACTTGTTGATGCACTTTATGTACCTGGGATCAAGAAGAATCTCTTGTCTGTATCCGCACTTGCTAGACTTGTACTTGTAGTCAAATTTGTGGATGACAGATGTACAATTCATGATCTCAGTTTTGGTGATGAAATTGTTGCATTTGGCCTTTTGTGCCGTGGGCTGTATAAGCTCACTTTGTATGACAAGTGTGGACAAAATTTTGCAAATGCTGTTGCAGATTCAAGGGCTATTTCAGAGCAAAACTTTGGCATGCACGTTTTGGTCATTTGAATTTTGCCAGTTTGCTGCGTTTGCAGAAATCTGATATGGTTGCTTCTTTGCCGCCTCTTGAAGCACCTATCAAACATGTTTGTGAAGGCTGTATTTTCGGTAAGATGCAGCGTTCTAAGTTTCCAAAGGATGGTTCAGTTTGGGCCACATGCAGGTTGCAGCTTGTGCATAGCCTATGTTTGTGGGCCCATGCAAACTCCGTCCTTGGGAAATTACCTGTACTTCATGACTTTCATTGATGATTACTCCAGGCATGCATCGGTATTTCTGCTTAAAGTGAAGTCCGAAGTTTTTATGTGCTTGAAACAATTTCTGGCTATGGCTGAAAATGTCTCGAAATGTACTATGGGCACCCTCCGTTCTGATCGAGGGGGGGAGTATATGTCTCATGAATTTAATGCATTTCTGGCTAGTCGTGGGAAAAAACACCAATGTACAGTGCCTTATACACCTCTCGCAATATGAACTTTATACCTCTCGCACCGGACTTGTGAGGAAGATGTTCCCACCATGAATTTCTCATGCATGTTTGTCTTTACTATAGTGTGCTGCACAATCCGGACTTCATGGTTATTGCCAGTTCAATTCTCTAGGAGGCTTGAATTGATACTTTGGCTAGTAATGCACATTGTTGGTTTCCTTAACTGCAATCTTCTGCCTACTGTTTCCAATTCTTGCAACTCTAAAGTAGTCATATTTGTTCCCTTTTCAACTGGCCTTATACTGGGGACTCTAGTAGGGCATTGAGTGATTGTGTTACAGATCTTCCATGTGTGATATACACTATCATTGTAGAATCACATGAATTGTGCCTACCATGAGCACTATTATCCTCTATTTTTCAGGTCTAAATACCCCAAAAGGATGGTGCAACAGCACCTATACCAGTGTTCTTTATATTCTTTTTAAATTTACAGACTAAATCCCAAACCCCTTGATATTGAGCCCCACTTCCCTTTGGGATACGGGGGATTGTCCACATTGTCTTATGAATGTTGTCTCCTCAACCACCAGTCCACCCTCGTGTTTATCGCCCACCTGACCGACCACTCTTGTATTTTCTTAGAGATGTCTACAATTTTGCAGGATGTTTTTTGTGGGACACTCAGGTCGGTGTGAAGCATTTTTCTCCTCACAGCTTACTTTCCCATCCTATTTTTGCTTTCTAGCTATTGTAATATTATCCCCCTCCACTATTGGTTGTTGATAGAGTGGTGTATTGAATCCTTGTTAAGGCGGTTACGCCGCTAGCGGAAGCTAAATAGCGAGAACTCAACCAACAACATAATTTGTCAGACGAGGACGGAGCTTGACCCGCAGGCGCATGGAAACAACTAGGTGGGTGTCAAATCACCTACTCGACCTTCTAATGACAATCACTACTAAGGAAATCAAATCTAAGTTCTAAAATACGCAAGTGACTGAAATCCGTACTACGAACGAATGCTATACGAAACAAGATCTAGAATCATTGAATCGATCTCAAACTCAAGGGGAAGTCTATACACTAGGTAAGAACAACACCCTAAAGACTTGAAGTGCAAAATCAACCTATAACCACTCCGTGCGGTAAACGCGTATGAAGACAGGCCGAAAAATACAGGTGATCGAAACTTGACCCCGATGGTACTAATGTGTAGCTCTACTCGTTGTGGTTCTATAGATATGTTGCACGCTCAATTCCGACACACGAGTTGGAAGAAAACTCACACCGAAGCTCGTAGGAACTTACCACACATAGAAGCCGATAGCGCGCACTCTTGGTATTTGTGCGTAGCTCTCGCCGTTGCTAACACAATGGCGGTGTCGCTTCTCCAATGGCGGCTCTGTAGCTCGCGTAGCAAGTAGATAAGACTCTCACTCACTCTCTCTCTCTCTCTCTCTCTCTCTCTCTCTCTCTCAGACACAGTCACGGCGCTCAAAAACTCACTTTGATTAATAATGATCTCCTTTAGGTTACAAAAACTTTGGCTTATATACCTCAGCCTTGGAGGTGAGAACATCTCTAACTAATTACATCAGCAAGTGAAATTACTTCGAGATTACAAGCTGGAAACTCAATTGAGTCCCGTTACTTAATGAATGGCTCAAATCAAAATTAATGTCGGAAAGACATTTATTACAATCAATGGTTACAAAATGATGAGTGTGAGCAAAAATGTGGGTGTGATCCTCTGTTGGCTCAACACTCCCCCGCTCCGTGTTCATGTCGTCCCTGACATGACTTTTATGCTTGGTCAAAAAAGACCTGTCATCTTGAGCATCTGCAAATGTGATTCGTATTGTAGGTTGCCGATGGTCAAGGTTGGGCCGAATATTTTGCTTTCGTGGGTGAAAAAGCCGGTGTAGAAAGCTTCTTCGAATGTTTGCATGTGGAAGCTAGGAAAAAACATAATCCTTTGGTATAGGAGGTGTAACACTTTTGGAGAAGGCTACAATGAAAGATCGTACATCATATCAGTCACTGTGTCGGCCGTCGATAGTAGACTCGAGGTCGTAGCTTTATCTGGCGCGAACACTTCAATGCAAGCTAAGAGAGTCCTGCAGATTTTCTTGAGCATCTGACATGAAAGGTCAGGAGAGCCAGTAAAGAGCTTGATGGTGCCCGTTAGGGTTTTCACCATGTAGGCTTTACCTATTCTCTCTCCTGCCTTTGGTCCTGGCATCCTGGGATAATTAAGCCAATTTGGCTTCTTTTCTGCAATCCTGCCATGTTCTTTCCAGTTTCTGACTCTTGGCACCGGGCAGAAGGTTGCATCCTCCCGAATCTCCTTTGGTGCCTCCACCAAGTAGATGAGGTAGGCTGGGTATTTGTTCAGCCAACCTTTCCTCCATCTAGGTTGTGAATCTACTATCTTCTTTGATTGTTCCTCCTTTGTGATGTCGCCTTCATAAAGAGCGACATACTGCTCCTCCTCTATTCTCTTTTTCGTCTTTAGCACTTCAAATTTCATCAAAGGGAAAGGCAAGCTGGGTTGCATCCACTGTTCATGGAGCACTTTTGTGTCTAGTCCCTGAAGTCTAATGGAGATTAGGAGTCTTCTCTCCCATTCCATTTCCGCCTTGGCACTCTCCTCTGCTGACTTTTCTATTTGGTCATGGAGCCTACGGTTATTCTTCTTCAGAGATTCTTGAAGTCAAGGCCACCTCTTGATCTGGGGTTGGATCTTCAATTGTGGTTGCCTCTCCAGTTTCTGGTAGCTCTATGGCTGCTCCACCTGATTCTTCTTGTGGTGTCTCTGTCTCTCTTCTTTGTTGCTCTTGTAGATCTTGGAGCTGTTTGCGGAGGGCCTCATTCTCTGTCCGTAGTGTTTGATTTTCTAATGTGAGCCTCTCCTCTGCGGCCAATGATCCCTCTGCAATGTGCAACCTTTGCACTTGCTCTAATCTCAGCTCTCTTTGTCAGCTTCGAACCTGGTCTTCCAAAGCTGGTATGATAGCTCCCTCTTGTTCGGTTCCTGCTCTGTTAGCTCTAGGGGTAGTCCTGAGTCTAGTGATTGTTCTTTCTTGGAGTTCGACTCTCTCCCTTAGCTCAATGAGCTCATCCTTGGCCGCCTCCAACTCATCCTCTATCCGCTCCCTTGCTTCCTGTGCACTTGTTACTTCTCTTGAAGCCTCGGCTAGCTGGAGTATCAAGCCGTCTCTCTTGTTTTCCGCGTCATAGAGTGATGCTTTATGACTTTCACATTCAGTCATAGCATTCTCTAATTTTCTCTGCAACTCCGCTTCCCTTTGTTTGGCTGTCTCAATCTCTACTTCCTTTGCCTTGGACCTTTCTTTTATCTTGCTGAGCAGTTCATGCACCATGTGCATGTCTTTTTCATCATCATCTGTCAACTCTAAAGCTCTTTCCGCCACCACCTCCACTGGCTTTGGCTCTTCTAGTACTTTCGGTTCGTCCAGTTTCTCTTCACTTTCTTTTTTACTCTTTGTTTTTTCCTCCGTTCATCTTGTTTTTGTAGGGTGATCCCATAAACTGCCTCAAGGGCCTCTCCTTCGATGTATCCTATCTCTACCAGATCCTCATAATCATTTCTCTTTTGCTGAACTGGATCTATCTTCTTTTCTTTGGTCTCGGCCTCTGGCTTTTCCAAATCATCTGTGTCCACCTCTACTGTGGTCTCCTCCACAATTTTTTCCGTCTTCTTAGGGCTTGGTACATCAGCCATAGAGGGATATCTGTCCTCAGCTTCCTTGGCTTTCCCTTTGTCGGCTTGCCCATCTTTCTCTTGAGGCTTAGTAGACTCATCTACTTTCCTTTTCCCCTTGTCGTCTTTTTTCAGCTCAGCTTTTAATTGTTGTACCTCCTCTTCAGTGTATGGCTCGACAGGTTGCTGCTCCAGAATAGCCTCTGACTCCTCATAAGCTTTAATATATTGATCGTATTGATCAATATGTGGCCTGGCTGAGCTAGTTCCGACTTTAGTGGGGTCTGGCACCCACTTTTCTTCAAAGTCACCCTTTAGAGCTCTTTCCGCTCTAAACTGCTCCACTAGTCTTTCCATTCTTGCCGCTTTCTGACTTTTGGTTTGCTTGGGAGCAACCTTCTTCTTTACTTTCTTCTTAAGCGGCTCGTCCACATCCTCTGCAGGTTCTGAAACTACTTCTAGTTTCCGGCGTGCTCTTGTGGATACCCTCTTGGATACTTCGGGCTGTTCTTCCTCCTCGTCGGCTTCTCTAAGCCACTCATTCTGGGAGGGAACCTTTGGCCACTGATCTCTAGCTCCAATAGCTTCATAAGCTATTCTTGTCATAATTTCCGCTCCTCCTATGTACTTTGGCTTCCCGTTGTGCATGGCAATTACTTGCTCGTGGATGTGTTGAGCGTAATTCACCTCTTTTGGCATATTGCTCTTTAATGCCCATGTGATGGTGGTCGCAATGGCATGGGGTGGTGTCCTATACTTTTGCGGTCTTTTACTGCAAACATGAAGAAATTGGTTGTACAGTCGGCAAAGGGTTGCCGCTCTTGGATCCGCCATATCTCCATAGGTTGCATTTTGCTTCTTGGGCCCATAGACCTCTATGGCCTCCCTTCTTTCCCTGACCGAGCTCCCTTTGTTGTGCAGCTTCAATGCGTCTGCAATGAGCTGTGGAGTGATCTGTACTTCTACTTTCTCTCCATCCATGGCTGTCAATGTGGCTTTTCCATCCTTTTGAATGGATGTTGCCAACTCGTACACTCTTCTTGTATCCACACCTGATGGTCTCGAGGTGAAGAAACTGTGCAAGTCTGCCCTTTCCAGGTACCTGCTGATGTCTTCTGACCTGCTATAATCTACCAATTCCTGTGGGCACATCGGTACATCCACCGCTTGCCCTTGAGGATCTCTGAAAGTCCCCTGGTAGATCTTTATTCCCTCTTTCTCCAATACTGCTTCCTCCACCCAAGTTTTGGTTGGCTTGAGGGTTTCTGCTGGAATGTCAAAGGGTTCTGCTTCTACAAGAGCATCTTTGATTGTCGGTCTCTTTCTCTTTGTTGCCGATGACTTGGCGGAATCCATGGATCCTGCAACTCACATTTTAGAAGTTAGCGTCTTTTTAGTACTGAAATCCGAAGTGAAGCTTTTAACTATTCAAATGACTTGAAAATTGAAACATGAGCTATTCAGGGCCTAAGGATGCAAGGTAGGTGAAAAACTATGCAAAATGAGCTCAAAATCATGCTGGAGACATCATACGCATATGATGTCTTTTGTGTCAAAATGACTTCATATTGGTTGTGCTTGTAGTTGATAGTGTATACATGATTATCATATGCTTGGATTTGAGTTTGGATACCATTTGGTCAAGTTTTGGCCAGTTTTGTCCAGTTCAGGCTCTTGGCAAAATTTTGAAAGGGACTTGGATTTTAGGATCCAAATTGGATAAAACTTGATGGTTCACTTTCAAATGGCATGTAGATCACTTCTGTTTGGTGGTTGAAGCCTTGAGGTGCCAAAATCACATAGTGAGACATTATACGCGTATGATGTCTTTTAGTGTATTTTTGGATCAAATTTCTCTATAAGCTTGGATTTGGCTTTAGATAGGCTTATTCAGTGGATTTATGAAGTTTAGATAGATTTTGGGTTAAAAATGGCTCTGGAGATATCATACGCGTATGATGTCTTTTTCATCAATTTTGCATGGGATTGGTTCTGTGGACTCCCCATGTACTAGTGAAGGACTGTTTCTACTCAAATCTTGGTTTGGACTTGAGTATGTTGGATTTGGGCCAAAAATAGGCTTTAAGTGAAGGATTTTCCCTCAATTGGGCTAATGGGGTGATCCTCTTGACCAAATGGTTCCAAATTTCATATGTAGCATGTATTAGATATATATAATGGATGTATGATGACAAATGAGCAGTTTTGGCTCTGTAAGTGCAAATAGACATCATACGCGTATGATGTCTTTTGTGTCAAAATGGTGCTTTTTGGTTCCAGATAGCTTGTAGATGTGTTAATCAACAATCCTACAAAGTTTCAATGAGTTTGGAGTTATTTTGACAAAATTAGGACCAAAAATCAATTTTATGGCCTACTTTGCGTCTTTTTGGTTTTCCTTGGGTTTTCTAACTCCAATTCCCATGATACTTGGTTCATAGGATGTGATTAACATGTGGAATGAGGCTATGCACTCAAATGTTGAAATGGATGTGAAATTCATGCTGTGAGACATCGTACGCGTATGATGTCTTTTCTTGAAATGTTGGTCTTTTTGTGCAAAGAATGCTTTGTGCTAGTGCCCTAAGCCCTTCTAACTAGTTTTCAACTTAAAAAGTCATCAGTTTAGCTAAAAAGCCCCCTTATAGGCATTTCAGTCTTCGAAGTCGTCTTTTTGCCTTGGAGTTGAATTTCTTCAACTTTTATTCTCGAGAGTTGCATTTCCAGCTCATTGGATATGTTGTGAAGCCATCTATTTGGTTGAACTTGACTTTGGCTCCCGGTTCTCCATCTTTCTCCTTTTGGTTGCCCGAAAGCGTCTTTTTCACCATCGGTAAGTGAATCAGCTTTCTTTTGGGTTTTGCTTGCAAACATAAGTCATCCATGTATATTTGAAGCTGCTTGTGAAGTTTCATTTCATTCAGTCGTCAATTTCAGCCGTTATGCCAAAATGACGCTTTGTGTGTCTGTCGTCGAATCGGTTGTTTTGACCCACTTTTGGTGGTCCAAACCTGGAGATACTCCATGGTTGCATTGCCCTCGATGTTGTTAAACTTCCTGAGAAGTTTTGTGTCGTTTCGACAACTTTTTCCTGTTTGCCTCTTGCAGGCTCTGTTGACCTAGGGTTTTTCCAGTCGTTCTTTCTTGAGCTTTGAGTGTTAGAAACCCATCTTCTATACTAGGGTAACCCACCTATAAGTTCTTGCAAGGTTTGGTTAGGCGGTTGTGCCACTACCTAGCATTCTATCGCATTCCCCGTCTGCTCTTGTTTCTTGGTTTTGGTCAGTTTTCACGACAAAAGTTAATGATAATCATCAAAAGCTTATGGCAACGAGTCTACCTCTCATGTCTGGTGTCCTCTGAGCTCTCGTAGCAGTCGTAGAAGGTTGTAGAAGGTTGGATGCTCCTGTGTGCTCTTTGCTCTCTCCAAGAAGGTAATAGTGGAAATGAGTTTGAAAGTGATGTGAAAAATACTTAACTTCAGACTTCCCGGATCACTTGTTACCAAATTTGACATGTGCTCCTATCTCATCGTGAAATGCACTTTAGGATTTGAAATTTCTCAATTTGGACTCCGTTTGACCTGTTTCTGAGAAATCTGTCCACTTTGCCAAAATTCTGTCATTTCGGGCTTTCCGCAACTTTTCCCGAATTGTACTCAATTTTTACCATGGGTTGCCCTTGTCATTAGGATCATCACCATCTATTCTTTTCTTTTTTCTGATCTCGTTTCACCTGCTTTTTTATTTTTCTTTTACTTTTATCAAGAAAATCATAAAAAATAAAAGAAAATAGCAAATTGAAGCCAAAAAATTCCAAACATACACAATAAATAGCTAGTAACCCTGTGTATATGAATATACACTTATTTGTGATTTCTGGACTGGGATTACCACTTTTTAGCTCCAAAAACACTCTTATTTAGTGATATTTACACGTTTAGAGACCCAAATTCATCATTTGATCTCTTTTTGTTGCAAAACAAGGTATATAAGGACATAAATATTATTAATATCCGCAATCAAACATAAAAATTGCAAAATCATGTAAGACACTGCCCTTGTAATATAATTTTTGTTTTTCTTTGTTTTTTGTCGCTTGTAGCTGCTTTGTAGCTCCTGTATATCTGTATACCTCCCCCCCTCCTAGTCTAAGTCCTCCTGGACGACTATGAAGTGTCTGTGGGCGAAGCATTGTAGTTGTTTTGGTCATAAGTTCCCAATGCAATTGCAGAGCGATGATAGAACAGTCTTTCCAATAAAGCTGCTCTTTGTTTGATTGAAGGATTGGTGGTCGGGTTTTGGGTTGGTTTTGGCACTTCGGTAGTAGAATCAGTAGATGGATTCTTCTTTACCTTGTTGTTCTTTTTCACAATCCAAATCTGCTTCCGCTTCACTTGTGCTTGCCACAAACTCTTTGCGACCCAAACCTGCTTTGTTCTTTGTGTTGATTTCCTTGCCTTGAAATACCTAGGAGTTTTCGTGGATTGTACTGAAGGGAGTTCCTGTTTACAAATCCTTGGGATCCAAATTTGCTTGCTATAGCTTTGTGCCGTCATGAACTTCTTTGAAATCCAGATCTGTTTCACTGTCCTTGATTGTCTGGAATCACTCTGTTGTCTGGTATTGAAGACTCTGTTTTCCACCTTTGTGTTCTTTGGCACAACCTTTTTTGGTCTCCATACCAACTTTGACTCCGTTTTTTTCCAGGGTTGGGCTGTTATATTATTGCTTGTCTTCCTTATCCAATGTGGAGAGTTCCTCGTCGAAGAGCAATCCAGTTGTATAGAAATTTTTGGTTGCCATTGCTTCTTCTTTTTCTCTGGTTGTTGTTTACCTTTGTTCTTGGATTCTTCCTTTGGAGTTGTCTCTGATCCTTTGGTGAACTTAACTGATTGACTTTCACCTTCGTATTTGATCAGCACTGATTTAGAACTCCAGTCAATCATTGCACTGTATTGCTTCTGCCATGGTTGTCCTAGCAATAATGGATGTTGTGTAGCTTGGTCTTCAACCACGTAAAACATATGAGGATACACATACTGGTTAATCTGTATGTGTAAAACTGTGCATCCGACAGTTTTGATTGAATTCTCAGAGTAACTTTTTAACTCTTGCTTGGCAGTTTGTAATTTAGTGTCATTTGTCAATTGTCTGTACAAAGTGAGTGAAAGTAGGTTAGTTTGAGCTCCTGAATCCAATAGAGCTCTGGCTTTGATTTGGTTGGTTCCTACTTTGCATTCAATGATGGGTTCTTCTTTGTCATTATCCATTTCTGTTATACTGACTGCGTTTATTCGTATTGCTCCTTCATTGCGTTGTTTCTGACGTAGTAGTCTTCTTTTCTCCATTCTTTCCTTCGTCTCTGCGTGCGCTTCCTCCACAATCTTTTTCTTTTTCTGGACACGTAGCTTTTCTTGATGTATTTTGAGAAGCATGTCTTGGGTTAGCGGCAAAAGATACTTTTTCACTCTGCATCCACTAATCCAATTGGGCATTTCTTCTCCGTCTAATGTAGCAAGCTTGACGGCTCCACTTGGTGATAGATCTTTAATCACCAGAGGTCCCATCCCTCGCTTTTTAAGCTTCTTAGCATGCTGTTTCAGAGTGTAAACTAGGACATAGTCCCCAACCTTAAACTCTTTAGTCCGCACATGCTTATCAAAAAATTCCTTTTGTCGCCTTTTTTGAGCGTAGATAGAAGCTACTGCTTTTAGGCGAAGCTCGTCTAGCTTTTCCAGGTCATCTATTCTATCAGAAAGCTCGTGCCCTGTCCACTCTAGATCCTTAGCCACCCTTAAGGTTGAAATCAAGAATTCTATTGGTAAGATAGCATTTAGCCCAAAAACCATGTTATATGGGGTCGTTCCTATTGATGTTTTATATGCTACCCTATATGCCCATAATGTTGAATGCAACTTCTGATCCTAGTCAGTTCTCGACTCAGATACAATCTTCGTAAGGACCGTGCATATGGTTTTGTTTGTTGCTTCAGCTTGTCCGTTTGTTTGTGGATGATACGGGGCTGATTTCCTATGGATTACCATGAATTCATCTAGAAGGATCTCTATCACTTCATTTATAAAATGTGTGCCTCGATCACTCACAATTTCTATTGGCAATCCATATCGTACAAAGACGTATTCATATAGAAATTGTGCCGTGGTCCTGGCATCTACTTTTTAAGTTGCCTTTGCTTCGACCCACTTTGTTAGATAGTCTGTAGCCACAACGATGTTGTGCATGAGTCTTATATGCAGGAGGTGAAATGGGTCCGACATAATCAATCCCCATTTTGCAAAAGCTCTTGCCCCCATCATTGGTCTAAGCGGCATATCATCTCTTTTAAGTGGTACTTTGGTCCGCTGACAGTCATCACACCGTTTAACGTATTCCTCAGCGTCCATATGTAATGTTGGCCACCATATTCCTGCGGCTAAGACAAGTTTTGTTGTCTTATCACTGAGAAATGGCCTCCACCTACTCCTCCATGAGCTTGCTCCAGGATTATCACATACTCAGACTCTGATGCGCAAATCCTAAGCTGGTTGTCTTTACCTCTCTTATAGAGTTGATCTCCTATTAAAGTGTAATCTCTAGCTTCTGTCTCTACAGATTTCTGACGAGCTTTTGACGTTCCTTCTAGGAAAGTTCTATTTGTGAGATATTCAACAATATACTGACTCCATTCCGGAGCGATCATTATCTGATATAATGTCGAATACTCTGCTGGCGGTTTTGATGAACAACATACATACAGTGACATATTCATGTACGCTTTCTTTCATTCCTGGCCAATAGACTCCCAAATTGTAACAAATTTCTATATGTGTTCTTCTTGAACAATGAAATGCACATTCCTGAACATGTGCTTCGCGCAGATATATATTATATTCCTCAGGATTGATGCATAGTCGTAAAACATGATCATTTTCCAATTGATACAACCTTCCTGCAACCAATTGAAGATTCTTGGATTGCTGAATAGCAATATGTTTCTGGTTGTATTCTCTTCTATCAAACTCTCCTCCATAGGTTAATAAGCTAACGACATTTTGAGACCACTTCGTATCATTTCTATGTTGAACAAGTACGCGTCTGGCATGTCGTCATCCACTCCTATAGGGTCTTCTCCATTCGTCAATCGCGAAAGATGATCAGCTCTAAGATGTGTTTTTCCTTTCTTTACTACTACCGTGAAGTCGAATTCCAGTAAGATAATGAACCATCTCACTATTCTCCCGGTATTGCATGGTTTATTCACTAGGTAGAGCAAGGCTTGGTGATCCGTAAAAAACACAAACTTGTTGGCTAGAAGATAATGCCGAAATTTCTTCACAGCATATATCATTCCTAATCCTCTCGCTCTGTTGTGGTGTAATTCTTCTCTGCATTGTTGAGCTGTCGACTGGCGTAACAGATAGGAAAATCCATGTTTCCTTCTTCTGCTGAGCCAGAATGCATCCTATTGCATATGCCGAAGCATCTATATGCACATGGAAATATCTTCTCCCAATCTGGTGATTTCAAGACTGGAGCAGTAATGAGTGCCTCTTTCAATTTCTTGAATGATTTCTCACACTCCTCTGTCCATTCAAAGTTCACTATTAGCCTGTAAAGTGGTTGGCCTATTATAGCGTACATGTAAATGAATCGTCTATAATATCCGCAATGTCCCATAAAGCTCTGTACTTGTTTCGCATTGGTTGGTCTAGGCATATCCACTATAACTTTTATCTTCTCTAAATCCGTGGATATTCCGTTTTGTGAGACAATATGTCCCAGAATTCTGCCTGTCGGACCATAAACACACATTTCTCAGGATTGAGACAAATGCGATATGTCCTACATTTCTCAAATACTTTTCTTAGGTGTTCTAGATGCTCATCTCTCAGAAGAGAATGTACACATAAGTCATCCATGTATATTTCTAGAAACAACCTTAAGTATTCTTTGAAAGCATGCGTCATCAGCCTCTGGAAGGTTGCGGGAGCATTGGTTAGACCAAAAGGCATAACCCGATAAGCATAAATTCCCCACTCCGTTGCAAAAGCTGTTTTATGTTGATCTGCCGGTGGGTGCTATGGCTAGCTGGTTATATCTCCTGAAAAACCATCAAGAAAGGAGTATGCTGTTTTCCCTGATACACGCTCTAGAACATGATCAGTTTATCGGCAGGGGATAATTGTCCCTGATTGTTGCAGCATTCACTTTCTTTAAGTTGACACACACTCGGAGTTTTCCGTTCTTCTTGGGTACCACCACAATCGGAGATACCCAATCGGTGTGTTCAATCTCGTATATGAATTCAGCTTCCATTAGCTTATCTATCTCTTCTTTGATTCGCTTAGCAAACGTATCATTAATATGTTGTATGGTTCTCTGTGCTAGGCTTTGCGTCTTGTTTTAGTGGGATTGTGTGTTGGCATATCGATGGGTCAACTCCCTTTAAGTCCTTATAAGACCATGCAAACACATCCCTGTACTCTCAGAGAAGACTCAAAAGTCTCTCTTCTTCGCCTGGAGACAAATCTGTGGCTATGTACACCGGTCTAGGTGTCTCACCTGGAGCTGCTAAATCAACTTTTTTTGCATCCTCCGGTCCGTCATAAGATTCGTTCGCCTTTCTCTCTCGAATGGGTTGGGTTAATACCACCTTCCTATCCTCTATTGTGAATTTCCTGTAGTGAGAGGGGAACATCCATGTTTTCCTTGATTTTGGCGTTTTCGTCCTCTCCACTCTCAATTTCTGTCGTCCAAACTTCTTTCAGAGTTTTCTTGAGCTCTCTGTACTTGTTTCTACGTTCTAACTTGGACTCCGTGTGTTCTCTGTTGCGCTTGTTCTTTTCTGATTTTTCTGTTTCAGTTTTCGTTCATTCCTTTGAACTTGATTTCTTGAGCTCTTTTGTCTTTTCGTAAGCTCTTTTGATCATTGCCTCTCATTCTTCCAGAAATCTTGTCTTAAACACAATCTTCCGCCTTTACTAGCATTAGGAATTGATTTTTTTCTTATTCTAGGCATCGGATTGGTTCTAACCCCCTTGTTTTTCTCTTTGCTCTATAGCGTTTCTGGCGTTGTTTAGTTTGGTTCGGAAAATCATAAAATCTGACATCCGTTATAGTTTCTTCGTTTCCGCTTGAATTGTCCGTTGACTCGTTGTCTGCTTCATTTCCCACTCTGGATGATCAAGAATGTCGTGAAACACCTCTTCT
The DNA here is from genome assembly GCF_014529385.1 of Adiantum capillus-veneris. NCBI lineage: Eukaryota > Viridiplantae > Streptophyta > Polypodiopsida > Polypodiales > Pteridaceae > Adiantum > Adiantum capillus-veneris. The sequence continues at coordinate 110,507,211 of NC_140955.1, read as the reverse complement.
TCATCTTCTTTTCCAGTGTATCGTTCTTTTCAGTTTCTTTTTCGAGTACAGTTCTCAACATGAAGTACGGAACCACGTCGTACCCGTCCTTGTCGCAAAATTTCGTTGTGGGACCATCCGGAATTGCACAAACATCTAGGGTTGCTAGAATGTGTGTCCATTCTAATGGTTCAAGCGTGTCCTCTGGAAAGGGTTCTCCTATATAAGTTTCGTCTTCGATAGCCCTTTCTAAAACATATTCTTCTCGCCTCAGACTTCCACATTTCGAGGCCCACACATCCATAACTCCTTGGGCTTACCTAACCAAGCTGGAAATTCGGATCCCGCCAAAGTAGCTGAATCAAACTCCTCTACCGGTGTCTCGTTCACATCTTTGTAGCTATGGTCTTTCAGGTTCACACGTGTAGTGGTTTCCATATTTCTCAGGTATATGTGATCGTTAGCCCAATTCCTGGACCATTTTCAACTGTATCATGAATGGTCTTCCCAGTATGATATCATAGTTATTCTCCTTGCCAAAATCGACAATAGCAAAAGTATGTTCGTATTCAATGCCGCAAGAAGTTACTTCGACTTTCTCTAATAACCCATAGGTTTTCCATGTGTCCATATGCTAATTGGAGTTTCAACCTAGTCTTCCTTATTGCTGGTTTCCCCCATTTTTTCCAGATTTCTTTTGTAGCAATGGCTACCCCAGCTCGCTGTCTAGTATTGCCATCGTGTTCACTCCTTGGAATTCAACTGGTAAGGTTGTATTTCCCCTCTTCACCTTCGCAATACTCTCCGACCTTGTTTAAGGGTACAGGCTTAGCGTTCTTTTGTGGTTTGCTCAGCTCTTGTATACCCTCTTGCAGTCTCGATGTTGGGTCTTTTATCCCAAATTTCTCCAAGCATTTTCCTACAGTGGTCCACATATGTGGTCTTAGCCTCAAAGCTCAGCTAGAGTGATAGTGCATGTCACTGGTGTTGACAAGATCTCTATCAATCCTTGCGAGTCCATGACTTTTTCTGATGAGATTCTTCGTGAGGGAAGTGCTCTAATCTCGGATTTTGCTTCATACTCTCCTAGTATTGAAGGTAAGGTATTCAGTGAATGAGGTTTGCTCTCCATTGTTCTAACAGAGCCCCCATCTCCCCAGTAAGATTGCAGATCCAAGTCCACTTGAGAACTGCCTCAAATTCCACTATGGAGGATTCCTGATGTCCTTTTCCCAAATTACATCAACTTAATCCAACTCACTAATCCCCTAAATC
>NC_140955.1:110446681-110505757 GCF_014529385.1 Adiantum capillus-veneris | reverse complement strand
TTGGGCGGCGGACACGGCCGACAGACATAGGCAAAGCACAGTGAGGCACACCGCCTTTATGTAACATTGTCCCACTAGAGGCTGTGTGTTGATAAGTGGCAAGAAGACTAGCCTACAACTAGTATATACAAGAGGTGAGAGAAGACGTCTCTCAACCTATGCCCACTGGCTCACTCTGTAACCGCTCTAGTGTGGATGGAACATGCATACCACTAGGGCTAGAGCTTTTATGCAGGTATTCAGTGATAGCCTGCATGGCTCCACAATGCACAATGCCAGTCTCAGTCATCGCAGGATCACCCGAGACGTCTATTTTCAACCGCATAAGCAAGATCAGGTTTTGAGACCAAAAGGTCAGACACGTGAGACCTGAAAGTCAACAAAACATGCACTATGTGTGAAACCTATCCCTGTCAGCAACCTCAGTGCCATATGCATCCTCATCAAGAACCACATGTCTATGCATCACCATGTCAACATCGTCTAGCAAAGGCATATCTGCTGAGAATGACTACAAAACCAAAAGATCAGCACCACTGCAATCACACACAGTTACCTGAAGGAAAATGTCATCCTCAAACGTATCAGACACATCATAGAACAATGCATTGGTCTCTGGTTCAACTGATCTCACCTCAACTGATGATTGGTTAAGCTGTGCATCCCAAGAGATACCACTATTTGCATGAACGTCACTACAAGACAAATGCACAACCTACTCTCCATGCAGCAGATTCACAAAAGAGACATGTCTTGTCTCTCGCTCTAAACATGGCTGCAAATGCACAGAGACTACACCACCTCGTGTATCAAAAATATGCAATGGATATACGAGACCACTCCTAGCACCTCTGGCTATCACTAGTGATCCCCTAGGCATCTGAAATGATCGCTCTCCAAGCAGTACACAATGTCCACTAATCTGCAATTGATGCATTGAAATGATACTCTGGCTGAGTCCTGGTACCTAGCATACATCTCATAGCATAAGCAATGCACCGCTAGGTAAAGACATACATACATCTCCAGCACCCTCTATGTCATATGCTGAACCATCAGCAAACTGCACACAACCAAGGCTCCCACTAGAGAAAGAGCAAAAAAAATCACAATGTGGTGTCATGTGGAAAATTTCATGCTCGTCTAGTAGAAAATGCATAGACAATGTGCTATCCCAAGACACAAAGTAGTATAAAGGCAAGCTAGACTTAAAAGTGATCTCGGGGGGTTCACTATGTGTAAAACTACCATATCACGTGCGTTCAAGACATCTTTGTAGAATCCCTTATCTGTGAATTTTTCAAGGAATATAATATACCCTTTTCTTTTAAAATCTGTAAGTTTTTTTCAAATTTGAAAAAATAATGCCCTTCTGTATATATATTGCTGCAAGTTTCAAGAACTTTAAATACCCTTCTATTGAACTCACGTGATAGGTTACATTTTTAATAGATGACTTCCCTGGGAAAGTGACCTGCCTGTCACATACATACTCTCTAGCATCCATCAATGCAAGCATCACTAGTGATGCTATATCGGGCAAGATATCATAAAAAGGCAAAGAAGAGGGTCTCAGATTGACAAGGGCCATACAAAGTACAAGAGATTTTACCACAAGGAGCAATACAATTAGCCACTTTGGATGGTGTGTCCTTGTCGCTTGTAAATGGATCAAGAGTAAAATTCTATTATCCCCAATAGTAAGTCATATGTACCTTTCTTAATTGGTTTTGGTTCCAATATCCCCATCCTCTCAGTAGCCCCATTCTCTCCATTCATTTAACCTCACCCAGAGCATGTTTCCGGTGCAAACCATCAGCCTCTAATATGTCCATCTGTGTCCCAACAATTCCTCCCCTTAAACTCATTTCCTTTTGATTGCGACCACATGTGCTCAGTTCTATCCTAAATTTTATTGTATTTGGATCATTGTTTCCATTCAAATTTTCTAGCCTTGTATTGTGAGTTGGTTCCCACAATTGGTTCTCTGATCGGGTATCTTTCTCATGGAACTTCCACTTCACATTCGTATTACTTCTGTAGTGTCCCTTTGCCATTTTCTTCAACCACTTCCCTGGGTTCGATTTCTCTCTAGAAATTGATTATTACTCTAAGCATGCATGGGTATATCCACCTAAAGCAAAGTCCAAAGTATTTATGTGCTTCAAACAATTTTTGGCTATGGCTAAAAATGTCTCAAAAAGTACTATGGGCACCCTCCATTCAGATCAAGGGGGGGAGTATATGTGTCATGAATTTAATGCATTTTTGGCTAGTCGTGGGATAGAAAACCAATGTAAAGTGACGTATACACCTCAACAAAATGGTGTTACTGAGAGGAAAAACAGGTCTCTTCCGGAAATGGCACAATGTATGGTCAAAAGTCAAGCTTTACCACATTTCTTTGGCTTGAGGCCATCATGTGTGCCACTTCTGTACTTAACAGGTGTCCTACAAAAGCTTTGTAGTATATGACTCCTTATAAGCCATGAAATGATAGAAAGCCTTCAATTGAGAACATGCATGTTTCTGGTTGTTTGGCATATGCTTTGGTGCCACAAACACAACGCAAAAAATTGGATGATAAGGCTATAAAATGTATTTTTGCTGGTTATAGTGTTGAAAGAAAAGGTTATAGGTTGTATCATTTGCAAACAATGTGTCTTTTGGTTTCACAAGATACAATTGTGTTTGTGGAAGATTCTATTTAGTCCTTGCTATCATGTACCAAAGACAATAATGTAAGCTCACAGGACATTTATGACACTTTGTTCCTCTTTTTAGTGGTGGAAGTGCAAATGTAGGGGTTTCTCAAAATGTTACAGATTAGCCTATAACTGATGCAGGTGTACATGATGTACTTAATGAGGAAAGGGCTGAGAATGAGCAAGCTAGAGATATGCCTAAATGGTCGGTGCATACTTGCGTGACAGTAAATTGGATGCACCTTTGTCTAGTCGTACTCATTCAGGTTCTCGCCATGCATCTTATGCATCGGATTTTTTTTCTTTGGCCGTGTCTAGTTTATGTGATGCTGAGGAACCTATGTCTTTTGATGAAGCACATAATTTAGAAAACTAGATGGTTGCCATGCAATCAGCATATGATGCGCTTATAGAAAATGACACATGGAATTTATGTGATTTGCCTCTTGGAAAAAATTCCATTGGTACAAAGTGGGTTTACAAGTTGAAACGCAAGTCAGATGGTGAGATTGATTGCTATAAGGCTTGATTTTTTGCAAAGGGTTATGCACAACAAAAGACATAGATTATGACTCAGAGCGCATTGGCAGTCGTAAGGAACCCAGATTTGATGGTCACACAAAGCACATTGAGGTGCATTAACACTATGTCAGGGAGAGGCTCTCAATAGGAGAGATCATGCTCTTAACAGTAGAGACCAGCTTGGCTTATGTGCTAACACAAGACAACCTTGTAGATCTTTTCACAAAGGCATTGTCTCATGAGAATTTTGAAGATTTCTGCAAAGCTTTAAGATTACTCCCCGTTGTGGACTGGTCATGTCCTCAGGGCATGGCACTTCTCTATACTCCATGTGCTAGCTCTTGTTCACCGCATCACTCCTAGGGGGGATTTGTTACCATATATATGTGGTAGTGATGTGTGAACACACTTAGAACAGTCGAGGCATTTTTTTCCTCACTAGGAGGTATTTTTCCTCCTGCATTTTATATACACCCATCACTCTAGGGCTGTCTTATCTTTCCATTGCACACTAAGTAATACACCCTCTGTTGTATGTTTTGAGCTTCCTTCATCTTCTCCAAGCTGTGTGTGTTTTCTTGCAACCCTAATTCCAACACCTCGTCCACACTCCCCACCTTGATGCTAGTCTCTCCACCCCCACCTTCTTCCCCTCTCCCCAGTTGTCCTCCCAACCGCGGTTCAATTACAATGGCAAAGCCAAGTCGTACCTAGTAGAGGACCACAACAAGAATCATTTCTATGATAATTACCACACACGCCCAGAGTGACAAAGATTGTCCAAAACACAGGAGGAAACCTTCAACCTCCACAATGATGAAGGCTTTAATGGCATAAATGAACCAGGTACTTTGTCTTACACTTTGTCATGTTCCAATATCAAGGTGCTTATCTCTTTTGTCAAAGATATGGTGTTGATTTCTCTTTTTTCATGCCATTCATTCAAAGATAAATGCCTTGATGTATGAGTATAATGTGGCTGTATGTTATCATAACATTAGTGTACAAAGATAATTGAATTTCATTTCTTAGGAGTTTGCTAACATTTGGCTCACCGTCTCATGGGTCCAATCTTGCTCACAAGATAAGAGATTAGGTCCACCGATAGCCATCTTGTCTCTTGGCAACCTTATAAGTTTAGCCTAAAAGAGGAAGACAAAGCTCCGCAATTGCATGCCTATCTTGCAAATGTGTTTATTGCACCTAAAGCCAAAAAGGAGAGAGGGATGTGCTTTTGCTTGGATTTCAAGGATCTCAATCAAGCCGCCTTGACGAACAAGACTCAAGTATATGTTACATAGAATAATGGACATACTCTTGGTTAAAGTGCATCCCTCACTCTGTCAAAGTGAGAGTTTATGATTGCCCACTTAACCATTCAATTTAGGTCACTTTCAACTGAAGGGTAATAATGGAAACTAATGAAAATGGTTTGCACCCTTCCAAAAGCTCTTAACTTATAGATGTCTAATTTGTCTGGTCGTACGAGACTTGATGTGCCTCTAATCTGCACAAAGACCTACAAACTAATATCCTATAACAACAGAAGTTCCGGCCTTGTACAATTAGAGGGTAGGCGATGGCACATATTGACTACGAGTAGGCTACCCAAATAATTTAATACGCTTGCACACAAAAGATAATGGTTATAGCAATACCTCAGCTAGAGATCAAAGGGCATGCTCCAGCCCTCAACAATCATGGCGGACAGCCACTCTTCTTGCAAAACCTACAGAAGATTTGAAACACCAGTGTGCTCTAAGATGTTCAATTCCAATAGCTAATTTCATTTGCATCAATGTGTGTGTATGTGTTGGTGTACAGAGTTAGTGTATATTTGGGTGAAGATTGTGTGTGTGTGTGTGTGTGTGTGTGTGTGTGTGTTTGTGAGAGAGAGAGAGAGAGAGAGAGAGTAGTCACTTGTGCAGACTATCCTTGGTTCTGATCAGCTTGTCTCAAGCGTTCAGCAGGTGTACAACAAAAAAATAGATTGTTCAGCAGGTGTACATTAAAAATTCTAAATTTAAAAATAACATAAAAAATAGAAGAAGGGGAGTGTTCAACAGGTGTAGTAGGAGCAATGTGAATTTGTATAGTAGTGTGGAAAGCATGATGATCGTTGCGTATGGAATTCAGTGAACATTGCTTATACAAGCATAAAAAATCCATGGAAAGCTCAGCTATGGATGCTTTAACCTTAATCAAATAATGTCTGCATGACGACTTTGAAGATGCATGGCGAGCCCAGGAAGGCCCTGCTCCTGTCACAAGAATGCGCATTCCTGCATAGAAGATTATGGATCCTACTTCTCAATATGCCCTTAATGGAGTGATTCTCTTCTTCCTCGGGAAAATGCCTATGGCTCAGAATGTAGGCCAATGGGTTTATTTCTTGCTTAAACAACAAGCAGTCCAAGGAGTTTACTTTGGCGCACGAGGCTTTTATGAAGGATTGTTAGCCGACATGGAAGCTTATGATGCTTTGCTCAAAATGTCTCATCTTTTCTTCAATATGCAGATGACTCATATAATGCCTTGGGCTCTCTCCAAGGATTACTAGAGTCTTATTCTTCATAAGTGTACTGCCTGGGTCGAGGTGGTGGATTTTTCTCCTCCTTGGCATCATTTTCTTCCCTTGTTGGTTGCTCAGTTAGGCAAAGTGATTTTCCCTCCTAAGTTGGATGCCAACACAAATCAAAATTTCTAGTTTGTGGGACATTGACATCCCTACACCAACAGGCATTTTGGTTGATTCGGGGGATATTGTGGTTAGAAAGCGCCTTCAAACTCAAATGGGAGAATTTTGCAAATTCTTGCTTGTGTTGTGGAAAATTTGGTCTTATGCATTCCAAATGTTTGGAATTGAATTTGTAGCCACCTCCTTTAGTTGTTCCTTCCGCTACATCTTCACAACCTTCGAAATCTTTTGCTGAGCCATTGATCAAAGGTTCGTTGGTTTCCACCGCCATGGCTAGGACAACTAAAGAAAAAGGAAATCAAGCACAATTGCAGTTGATTCCTGCTTCTCTAAATGCTGATGATAAAGGCAAAGAGAAGGTTGTAGCTTCTCAGGCTTGGCTGGTGTCAAAGAAAACCATTAGAGCCCGCACTTTGGCATCTTCTCTTAACTATGTGCCTCCAAAGAAGTGGTTATAGGAGAAGCCTCTTCATCACATGGTGTCTTGAGCACTTTGTTGACGGACAACCACAGAAAGATCCTTTCCCTACCATTTGTATCATTATTTTGGAAGCAGAATGATAATTTTGTAATATTTGAGTGGCTAGTAATATTCTTTGTGGGAACAAGCCTCTAATGAGAAATTGTATATAAGCAAATTTTTGTAACCCTAAGCAAACTTTTGAATTAATCAAATCCAAACTTTATTGTGTGTTGTGTCAGCGAGAGAGAGAGAGAGAGAGAGAGAGAGAGAGAGAGAGAGAGAGAGAGAGAGAGAGAGAGAGAGAGAGAGAGAGAGAGAGAGAGAGAGAGAGTAATTTCTTCTCTTCCCTACGCGTTCTTCAAAACTATATTGCAAAAGAGACACCACCAACGCGTTAGCAACAGCTAGGGCTTCAATCCAATGCCAAGTCTGTACAATGTTGACATCGTCTCGCAAAGCAAGCTCCTACAAGCTTTCGGGTGAGTTTTCTCGCCAGCCGTGTGTCTGTTTAGCAATTTCTTCATACCTATGGGTTCACGGTGAGTAGAGCTACGAATTAGGATCTTACAATAAAAAATTGGTGACATGTATTTTACTGCCTGTCTTTATACACGCAACTGTCGCACAAGGTGGTTAGAGATGAGATACCAAGTCATAGTCCTCTCTTGATAAGGAGAGGTGTCGTATGAGTTTCGTGACAATTCGAGTGCGTTCGGTCTAGTTTCGGATAGCTCAAGCCTCGTAGGTTGAGTTGCTTTCACTAGTGCATAGAATGTTTAGATTTGATTTCCTCAAGTAGAGATTTTCATAGAAGGTCTAGAAGGTGCTTGACATCCATCTTCTTGTTTCCATGCACCTACAGGTTAAGCTTCATCCTTGGATGACATAGAGTTGTTGGTTTCATTCTCACTAAGCTAGAGTCCGCTCACGGCAGCGTACCCATCAACATTGGCACCACTAATGGGGAACAAAGCCCTAGGTAGGTGACCTTAGACAAATCCTATGAGGTGAGAGTCCCTCTAGTTTGCCAGAGTATTCTTTTTAACTTAGTTTAGGTAGGATCCATAGAGAGATGCTAGGGAGAGTGTGTCTTGCCTTGGTCACCCGTGTAGATGGTTTTAATTTGGATTTGTATATGTTTTGGTTTTTGAGTGGTTGATGAGGTGATAAGAGCTTTAGCTATTCACTTTGTGTCAATTGAGTGTTTACCTATTCACAATTGCAAAATCCCATTTTTTATGTTCAGAAGTAGCTTAGGTAGATGATTTGATATTCATCTAGAGTTGTCCATCAATGAAGATTTTCTTGAGTTGTTTATTTGCATTGAAATCTTGAAAAGAAGTTGATTCTTAGTCAAAACAATGCAAAAACGAAATTTAACAAAAGGTTCTGCATGACTGAGGGTCGCTGAGAATTTAAGAAGACATTTGGGAGGGTTCTGCACACAAAAAGCACAAATCTACAAGGTTAGACATTATACACGTATAATGTCTCAAGGGCTAAAAAGAAACCAAAATTACGAAAACTTATTGTACCAATTTGTTCAAAAGAGTCCTTGTACCCTAGTGACACCTTATGTGGGGAATTTTGGCATAGATTTGGGGATCAAAAGCCAAAAGATGAAGTGTTTGTGATTAAAAAAGCAAAAACTTGTGTTTGTGAACACTTTTGAGCTTTAAATCTTGTTGTAAACACATGTACATGTTTTTGATAAAAAGGGGAACTTAGAATAGAAATAAATAGATCTGAATTTTGAGATGATAGACATATCATACACGTATGATATCTCCAGTTTAGATTTGAGTGCTAACCAACATATTCTGCATCATTAAAGCACTTGGAAGGTAATTCCAAGCTTGATTGCAAGATTTTACATCATTTGGACAACCAACCTAACAATTAGAGAGAATTTTGCAAGCTCTAGTCAATAACAAAGAAAATTGGTGAAGGGGTGTAAAATTAACATCAAAACCTGATTTTGAGCACATATACTTGGTATACTCATAGAGGAGAACCTTGGGCACAAACATAAGTATAGTCTGAGGAAAAGACATCATACGTGTATGATGTGTATTGGGCCAGATTAGAGTCAAATTGTACAAGTAAGTGTTGCCTAATGTCCTAAAGCATTTAAGGAGTCCAGAGACTAAATTTCATTGCATTTGGCTCAAATTCTGAGCTAGAAAAGGTTAAGAGATAGTCCAGAAATTTTGCACACCCAATTTGGCTGTACTTGCACAAAACTGGTTTAAATTCAAGTCAGAAAGTAGATGTGAGTTCCTTAAGTGTTGAACAAACTCTGGAGCAAGATTCATCTCATTCTGAGCAAAATACATCATACGCGTATGATGTGTTTTTGATGACTTTGAACAAGGTCCAACAAATCAAGACCAATCAAAAGTACAATCAATCAACCAATTGGAGAGCTGAAAGATAGCCAGAATAAGGAACAACGGAACAAACTTTTGAGGTAAAAGATTTGGATTGATAGTTGTGTGTTAAGGAATCGATGTATCTAAGATCATGAAGAAATCTCAAAAGAGAGCATAGATCACAAGGAGATTAGGTTCAGCCTAGTGTCTACAAAGGAGAGTGTAACCCAAGCAAGAATAGATCCACTAGCACCAATTACAGAAGACGGAAGTGGGACTGACACCTCTTTAGAGAAATCTATTTACCTCATGGTTGACCAAAACACCATTGTTAATCGACCAAGCCAAGTAGTAGGAGGTAGCACCTCTAAGAACCCCACTCGGACAATGAAATTTAGAAAACTTTACTTAGAAGGACCAAATGCCCATGGGGCTTTGGTATATGCAGATGAAAGGGGTCGTAAAAGCATATGTATTGAAGAAAAATCAGTTAAAGGAGTGGAAGCCCTTTTGGTGTATGATGATGGGAATAGATTCCGAGATGATGAGGGAATACATTACCTAATTGTCAAGGACCCAGAGAACTATAACAAATATGGGGACAATGTTGTTAAAAGAAAGATGGTTTCTGAAATCACCGAAATACCTCCAAGGATAGACCTACCTAATGCCACTCTAGTGTTTGACAAAAAGATGACTACAATGATGACTAATCAAGGGACGGTAGGAATCTATGAGTACTTGAATGGGAGAGTCAAACGTATTTTGGTGTCTAGCACCTTATGCCTTTGAGTTAAGCACAAAAAAAAATATATACTTGTTCTCGTATGAATCAAGAGAAGGGAATCTCATAATATATGTAGACAAATACAAAAGGGAGTATGTGCCTAGATTGTTATTGGAGCAGTTCCAATAGATCCAGTGGCAACTCAAGGACTAATTAACCCTACCCCTAGCAAGTCTACAAATCCCTTTGAGGAAATAGAGGATATGACTACATTTACAACTAGACAAACTAGAGTGGTTGAAACTCCAATTTTTTCTTCATATTTCAACCCAAATCTTGAGATGTTGCAATCTTGGTTGCGACCCACAGTAACGAAGGAACATGAGTTCTATAGAGGAGAGGTCCCTATTACAAACGGATCATATGTGACCCCTATAGTCTCACTAGGCTACTTTTTCTTACTCTTATCCCAAAGAGAGCAAGGGACCAACAATGGTACGGACCACAACAGGATTCCCCTATATGGAGAGAATCGAGACGAAAAGAAGATTTGAAACCTGTTGAAAGGTCATATAGAGGACACGGAATGGGAGAACCATTTGATGAAGGATTGAGATATGAATGAGAACCTGTAAGGGGAGAGGGATGAGGGGATTCAACAGTTAGACTGGTAGATCACAGGTGTGTTAGACCTTCTCAAGTCCAAAAATGGGTTAACAAGAAATATTTAGGGGAAAGAGACCTAGAGACCACGTGGCAACGTTCTTGAGAGTGATCCAAGCGGAAGAGGTAAGGGACTTCGATACATAGTTTGCTGGATTTGGACTCACCTTGGAGGAAGACGCCACCACCTGGTTTGATTATGTTGAAAGACGAGATTTCAAGACCATCCAAGAATTACTTGACGAATTTGGGAAGGAATTCTCTCAAAGGGGAGTAGCCCACAATACTATCTCTCAAATCCATAAGTTCAAGCAGAAAGAGGGAGAATCTGTCAGGAAGGTTGCCCTACAATTGAAACGATACATAAAATTCTATACAATGAAAGAATTAACTACTCAATCTAGACTCATCTTGATATTTATCCAAGGATTGAGAAATTTAGACCTTCAAAAGGATTTTCATATGAAAAAATGCCCCACTCTAAATGAGTTAACCAAAGAAGCTTTATTCCTAGTAGATAATTGTGAAATCTACAAGGAAGGAGTTTAGATAGACGGAGATGATGATTCATCATCTTAAAAAAGTGGAACTAAGTTCATGAAATCAACACAACAAAATGAACCGATGGTAAATCAAGAGCGACTCATAGAGGATGTGCTGAAGAGGATTAGCCCATTTGCTAAGCCACAGTCTAAGCAACTAAAGTGGTACACAATCAAACAAAAATGGATGAGTCACGTGACTAAAGTGTGCTACTACAATAAGGGTTATGTGCGAGAATAACAATATGTTCCCCAAGCACGAGTAGCACCACCTCAAATACCACCAATGCCTCGTTATACGATAGGGAATTTGCAAGGACAATTGGGGTTGAGAGACCACAACCAGTTTCGGGGAAGCAACCACCACTCCCAGGATCAATACCAATAGGTGTTATGTATACGCCCATTGTGGAAGAACCAGAGGAACAAGCCTTAGTGCCTGTACCTATCTATTATGAAGAGCCAAGTGGACCTATGACTTGTCTTGCATACTACCCTCCAAAAGAGCTGAGAGCACCAGAACCATGTAGCATGATTGGCAATGTTGGACCACCAGCAACGACACGTGCTGCAGGAGAAAGTAGATATAGTTTGGATGAGCGAACATTGTTGTTCATAGCCAATGAGCGCTTCAATGGACCAGGACCTGCATACCAAAAGAGGGGAGTTCAAGGAGCTCCAAGACAATGGCTAGGACCATGCTATAAATGTGGAGGCGACCACCTCATGAAAGACTGTCCTCATACAAATATTTTCCAAGTCAATGCGTATTGTTCAGAATGCGGCATCAATCATTTGATCACCGACTGTCCAAAAAATCCAATCAAAGCAGTTAAAAAAAATTTAAACATCTTGGAGGCAATCCCTTTTTGAAGTGTTGAGAAAACAAAACAATAATACCTATACAAGTTATCAAACGAGCTCAAGCTCAAAAAGAGAAAGGGGAACCTGTAATCAAAGAACCAAGACTAAAAGCACCTAGCATCAAATGAAAAATCCAACAAAACAAATGGAAGGCTAGGAAAGCACATGTGGACTCTAGAAAAGAAAAAGAACAAACCGCCCTAGTGGAAGAATTGAAACAAACCAGAGACAGATTGGAAAACTTGAAGAACAAACCGTTCAAAAACCAGAAATGCCAACAGACATAGAGCCTGAGAAGAAAAGGGAAACCAAAAGTGCGGGATCAGAAGGATCGGTGCTAGTCAAGAAAGTAAATGAGCATCTAGACGCACTCTTGAAGGCTTATGAATCAAAGATTAAAATCAACCAGATGTAAGAACAAATATGGATGGCATATCCCTATGTAGAGATAGAAAAAGAGAGACTAGAAATGTGTCAAAAGATGATCCAAATAGCCCAAACCTTGCTAGAGCCAAATGCAAAGAAATCAATGAGGTTTCTAGAACTTCCAGTATCACTACCAAGAAACCCTCCAACACACGGATCTGAAAGGACAGTTGTTAGCCTAGAAACTGATTTGGAACTTGAACAATCAATTGAAAAACCTGGGATAGTGGTGTTGAACACAACATATCAGATGTCTGAAGGTTTTCAACCTATCATACTGGAAATGTATAAAGGGGATGAAGTCTTGAATGATCTTTGGAAGTAGATAAGGGAAGCCAATGAAGCTAATAAATTAATCCAAAGGGTTAACAAAACCAGTATGGGAGGAGATGTCTTTCTTCCTCCTATTGAAGAACTTGAGGCAGGGCCTCAAGCCCGTGAGATCTTGGGATAGCCAGCCTATATCTCTAAGAACTTGCCCTCTTATATGGGAGAATATGAAGCAAAGTTGGAAGTGAAAGTTGTGCCATCGCATAAACTCTTAGCAAGGAAGGGATGGACTCTCGGGGGTTGATAACCATTATATCTACTCCCGTGACTTGTACCATTACTTTGGCCAAGCTTTCAGAATAAGACCTCATATGTGGACTACAGTAGGAAAACGTCTCAAAAAGTTTGGGGTAAAGGATCCTAGTTCACGAATGCAGGAAGGAATAAAAGAATTAGAGAAACCTCAATTAAACATACAGCCAGTACCCTTAAACAAGGTAGGAGAATACTGTGAAGGGAAAGATGGCAATACCACGCTCCCAATTGAATTAGAAGGAGTCATCACCATGGAAATTCTTGACAGTAGAGCTGGTGTAGCCATCACAACAAAGGATGTATGGAAGAAATGGAGGAAACCAGCTTTGAGAACCACCAGGATGAAGTTGCAATTTGCTGATGGATATATGGAGAGACCCATAGGGATCCTAGAAAAGATAGTTGCTACATCTTGTGGAATTGAGTACAAGCATACCTTTGCAATAGTGGACTTTGGAAAGAAGAATAACTATGACATAATACCTAGATGACCATTCATGTGACAACTCAAGATGGTCCAGGATTGGGGCTATAATCATATATACCTCAGACACATGGAGACTACTACGAGAATAAACCTAAAAGACCATAGCTACAAAGATGTGGACAGAACCCTGGTAGAGGAATTTGATTCTGATGCGATAGTAGGGTTAGAATTTCTAGCCTGCTGGGTAGGTAAACCAAAGGAGTTATGGATGTCTAGAGCATCCAATTGTGGAAGCATAAAATGGGAAGAATGTATTCTATAAAGAGCTATTGAGGAACCTTTTTGGAAGCTTTTCCAGAAGAGTCCTTAGAAACTTTAGAATGGATGCATATTCTAGCAACCTTACATGTGTGCGCTATTGCGGAGGAACCAATGACTAAGTTTTGTGACCAGGATGGTTATGATGTGGTTGAATACTACGTGGTTGATTTAATAGAGGCTGATGAGGACAACCGAATCTCAAGACAATCAAGAAAAACTGAAAACAAGGAAGAAGTGGATGCGGAGCTATTCCACCATTCTTCATATCATCTTGAACAAGATGATGATGCAAATAATGAATGCTCTGACAACCCCAACGAGCTTGAGAAGATGATACCAGACATAAGGTTTTATGATTTTCCAAATAAAAACCCACACATCAAGCATACTAACAAAAAAAGAAGGCAACAAACAAATCTAGAGATAACCCAATGCCAAAAACTAGGAACAAAATGGAATTTTTATCTCTAGTAAAAGCTGAAGACTGCATAAAAAACAAAATATAAGGCCAATTCTCTTGAATCGAGACTCTAGGACAAAAGACAGTCCTAGGGATGGGAAAAAACGAACTCATAAGTTGAGCTCAAAAACTAAATCAAACAAATTGGAAACAGGACCGAACCAAAAAGGAGAACCTAAATGGATGAAAGTTAAACGTAAAAAGAAGTACCAAGAGATCAAGAAAACTATGAGGGAGGTATGGACAATTGAAAACAAAAATGGAGAAAATGGAAAAGACAAGAGCGACAACCATATGAGTGTACCTTCCCATTATAGGAAGTTCACTATTCAAGACCAGAAGATAGTCTTGACACAGCCTAGGAGAGAACGACGGGAAGAGGATTCCTATGACGAACCGGAGGATGCAAGGAAGATAGACCTAGCAGGACCTGGGGAGGCACCACAACCCGTCTATATAGCAATTGATCCGAGTTAAGAAGAGTAAGTGGGGCTTGTCAACCTTCTCCAAGAATATAAGGATGTGTTTGCATGGTCTTCTAAGGACTTAAAGGGAGTCGACCCGTCAATATGTCATCATACTATCCCTTTAAAACTTGATATGAAGCCTAGCAGACAAAGGCTGGACACATATAATGACACCTTTGCTAAGCGTATCAAGGAAGAAATCGATAAGCTGAAGGAAGTGGAGTTTATCTATGAGATAGAACACACTAATTGGGTATCTCCAATCGTTGTTGTACCCAAAAATAATGGTAAACTGCAAGTGTGTGTCAACCTCAAACATGGTAATGCAGCCACAATAAGGGATAATTATCCCTTACCAATCATGGATCACGTCCTTGAAAGAGTGGCATGCAAACGTGCTTATTTCTTCTTGCATGGATTCTCTGGCTACAACCAGCTCGCAATTGCACCCAAGGACCAATATAAAATGGCATTTTCCATAGAATGGGGCATATTTGCATATTGAGTCATGCCATTTAGGTTGATAAATGCTCCCGCAACATTTCGAAGATTGATGGCAGATGCTTTCAAAGAATACTTGAGGATCTTCCTGAAAATCAGGGGATATTTCCAGGCGAGCTATTTTTGGTGAGCGCTTTTTAGGAATTAGAAAAGCAGATTCCTAAAAAGATTCCTCTCTTCCTACTCTATCTCTCTCACACAATTTTGCTAGTCTCCACTCCTTTTTCTTCTCTCTATCTCTGAGAGAGAGAGAGAGAGAGAGAGAGAGAGAGAGAGAGAGAGAGAGAGAAGAGAGAAAGAGATAGAGAGTAGAGATAGGCAATGAGGTAATAAGGTAAAAGCATGTTAACATGTCACTGAATTTGATGTCCCGGACAATGCTAACTAGAACAATTTTGACATATGCTAACTAGGACAATAACATGAGCTACATCTCCAAGATCTATGACGTATGTTATAGCAATAGAAAGCTCTTGAAACAAGGAATCCAAATGTAAAACCTCCGACAAATTTTGATATTATTTGTAAAAAAATTACCGGACACCCAATTATTTTAAGATGTGCTTATTTGAAAATGCTAACTAGCACAAAAAGCACGTCACGTTAACGTGCTTTTACCCAATAGGGAGGTTGAGACATAGAGAAAGATTTTCCACCTTTAAAATTGTTTCAAAAACAACAGAGACAAGGGTACTTGAAACAAGAACATCTATTGATCATATAAAGGTTACATTTTATTGCACTTGCATTACATAGGCAAGAAGCGTTCATCTTCTGGAATACTCAGGCCGACGTGATGCATCATCTTCCACATTGATAACTTCATTTGGCTTGCATTTTTTCCTTGATATCTCCTTATCTTCTGTCAATGAAGTCGGTTGTTTATACATTGGAGTGCCCTCGGTAGCCTCGTTCACTGATCTTATTACTTGATTGGGACGTCTTTCATGGCGCTCCGCAAGCTTTTGTATCGATGGACCCTTCCCAATGTGTTTTCCATGGCTGTATGAAATGGCCTTTATGTTCTGTAAGATGGAATTTTATAGGTCAGCTGTACATGCATCATATAATGAAATGAATTTATGAAAACCCTCCCCTACTAGCCAGCTGCCATGCTTGCTCTTGGCAAGGTTTGTACGTGGAGTGTTTGGTCCATCAGAGCTTCTTTTATGCACATCATAATGCCACCCCAATGTGCAATACAAATTTACCACCAACTAATCCATGAATCCATGTATGGAATGTTACGGTGTATGCAATGACCATTACGCCACCATTGGCGTATCAGACGAGCCTCTGCTGCTACAGCCTCTTTTGTTAGTGCTTGCCTCCATTTCTCACACATTTCTTTGTGTAAGTGTCGAGAAGCTTGCACCAAATAATTCATTGTGTGTTGAATCCAAGCTTTGCTTCTAATGGAAAAGACAAGAACTCTCTCGACTACTCATTGTATTGGTCTTGTCACCACCATTGAAAACAATTCAAACTACATTCCAATTTGCTTGAGCTTCATCCACCATGAAGCCAAAGAAATTAGCTCTGTTGCACCCACATGATAACATAACATCATTGAGGCACTCTCAAAAGAGACATTGCATTTCCATGTCTTTGTCTTTCAATTCACAAGTTGCAATAGTCAAAAGGTCCTGCATGCTGCAAACAAATTGTTAGAGAGAGAGTTGGAGGCAACCCACATTGCTGTCAAGGTGCTCCATGTACCTTCGATCATAGACATGATAGGCCATAGTCACCCCAATCGTTAACATGTCTAGTGTGATCAAAATGGATCCACACACATCGAAGATTGCCATTCCCTATCTTGTCTCATTCGGTTCACCAGGTCCACACCGTATGCTGGACCAATTCTGGACATTTTGAAGACATAACATTTCTCTCCCTCCGTACCTTGACCAAGAAACCTGTTTCCATGGAAAAAGTCATATATGCAGCCTCGCTTTAGCTTTAGGAGTGCATCAATGCCAAAAGATTCTTTGTCAACACCTCTTCATAAACTAGATACTGACCTTCGAAACCTAACAATGTTCATAGTGTTCAGAGCAAAAATAATCCAGCATAGAGTTTTGCGGTGAAATAAGAATCTAGGAAATGCACATACCGATTATCTTGCACCAATGGCCCCAACTCCTCAGCGATTGCAAATAGCTGTTGCTCACCTAAAATTCCTACGTTGGTGTTGTTGCGAAGAAGTGTTGTACTTATAATTTCTTTTGCCAAACACATTTGAACCTTTTGTCTCTTGGATGTGGGTCAACAGTCAAAATCCTTTGCACCATCACCTTGGCGTTGCTCGTTAGTGTTTTGGATGTGCTGTTGCGCACATCGTGTGTGCCACGATGAATCATGACTCTTGTGGCGATCTTATCAGATGGCATGACATAGTATACTACACAATCACATGTTGTAGTACAGAAAGCAATTACCTTGCAAAAGTGGCATGTAAGGCTCTTATCTCCAATCTTACAATATTGTCCGGGTGCATTTGCCTTTTGTATGTACCCGTTGAAATGACTTGTATTGAGAATATGATAACTAGCCAAGTGGACACATTGTTCATTCATGCACTTCAAAGATCCTAGGCAATGAGTAAGACGCACTACACCTGGGAAATCTATATTAGATGTTTCTGGCTTCGACCACAAATGAGGATCATACTTATGCTCCATTGCATCCATATGGTGCAACCTCCCCATGATAATTAAAAATTTTAAAACAACATCACCATTGTAAGCCCTTCTCTATAACTTGTTCCACTTGTTGTATTTGCATTAAGAGCTTTGTCAATGTGCCCTTTTTTTTGTCCTGCAAAAGTTTCTGTCTTGTGCTTCCTTTTAAGCTATTTTGAAGCAAAAGTTGAGGCGGGGTGCAAAAATCTACTAACTCCTTTGAGCGAAGTTCACCTTTGGCAGACTATCCACAATGGCAATGAGAGTTGTGCTAGGTGAGCCTGCATAGTGTGCTTGATGGGACATGTTGACTTTGTATTTACATGAAAGCTATTCATCCAATACATAGATGAATTCACCCAAATTGTTGAGCATCCTTTCAAAAGGCAAAGTCATCTCAATATCACCAACTTCGATCACTGCATCTAAAGTTGTAAACTGCATTGGAGAAATTATCTCTAAAAGAAATGATTCAGATATTATAAATTTACCATTATAAAAAGGACAAGAAAGCTCTTTATCAAGAAACAAAAAAGAACAAGCCATAATAATAAGCTAAACAAACAATTAAGCATAAGATCACATTATAAAAACTAACAAATTTTTTATATACTCAGATCCAATAATATAACCGTTATAAATTTAAATTTAATAATATTTTAATATTTTAACAAATTTATTTTAAAACAATATTAAAAAATATATAATTTTAACAAATATATAATTTTAAAAAATTATATATAATATAATTTTTGTGTGCGAGTGTGTGCGCACGCGGATATGTGTGTGTGTGGGAGAGGGGGGGTGACATGCATGGGCCACACGCTGCCACGCGGTGGCATGTGGTCCCTTCGCCATGCCCTAAGAGCTCGGTGGCAGTGTATAGCCTATGTATGCCGCCTCCTTCCACACATACACACACAAACACACACACTCGGTGTGAGTGCGTGTTTGTGTGCTAGGGGGCGGCCGGGTGTGTGTATGTGGGGGGGAGGGGCATGTGTGGGCCACACGGTGGCATGTGTCCTCGCGTGACCCCCAGGCGCTTGGCCATGCGCCAAGGATTGATGGGCGATGTGTAGCCCAAAGGCCACGCGTCGACCACCACGTGGCCACAAAGCGGCCACGCAAGCCGCCTCGTGGCCACATGGTCTGCCACATGTACTGTCTCCAGTCAATAGTACATGTGGCATGCCACGATGGCCATGTGCACTGCCACGTCGATGACGTGGTGGCCAGGTGGCATACCACATGTACCTTTGCCCAGCAACAACGTGACCCCATTTTTGGTGCCACGTGGCATGCCATGTGTACCGTCACCCAATGACAGTACACTGGCATGCCAGTGGCCACCACACCATCGACGTGGCAGCGCAATGGTCACATGGCATGCCATGTGTACCATTGGTTGTCGATAGTACACGTGGCAGACCTATTTGTGCACTCTCTCCTAAGAGAGGAACATACAAAACACCTCAAAAAAGGACTTAAGAAATGCAAGACATATAGAATTTGTCTTAATCCAAAAAAATGTGTTTTTGTGGTGGGGAGACAAGGAGGAATCTTGGGACATATTGTCTCAAAAAATGGCATATCCACAGATTTGGATAAGATTAAAGTGATCATCGAAATGCCTAAACCAATCAATGCAAAGAGTGTTTTATGGGACATTGTGGTTATTACAGGAGGTTCATACACATGTATGCAATCGTCACCCAACCTCTGTATAGACTTGTAGTGACCTTTGAATGGACATATGAGTGTGAGGAATCATTTAATAGATTAAAATATGCCTTTGTATCTGCTCCGGTGCTAAAGACACTTGATTGGGAAAAAATCTTTCATGTCCATATAGATGCGTCTGCATTTTCTATAGGATGTATTTTGGCTCAACCATGGATTTCCCTTTTAACCATGGATTTCCCAGTCAGCTATTCTAGCCGACAACTAAACAATGTTGAAAAGAACTACACAACCACTAAAAGATAGAGACTTGGAATGATTTATGCTGTTAAGAAATGTTGGCATTATCTCCTCCCAAATAAATTTTTGTTTTTCATAAACCATTAAGCCCTTTTATACCTTGTCAACAAATCATGCAACACAGGGCAAATCTTAAGATGGTTCATCATATTACTAGAGTTTGAATTTACGGTGGTGGTTAAAAAGAAAAAGACGTATCTCAGAGTAGACTACCTTTCTTGATTACCAAATGGAGAAGCTCCAGAGGGTGTGGATGATGATCTCCCCAATGCATATCTCTTCAATATAGAAATGGTACCTAAGTGGTGCCAAGAGATTGTAAGATACTGTCACAGGGCAAAGAATTTGACAAAATTGACCAAGAACATAAATGAATAACGATTCAGCAAGCTAAGAACTTTCAGTTGATTGGTGGATGTTTATATAACATAGGCTCCAATGGTATCTTACGTGTGTGCATAAACCCTGAGGAATACACAACCTATTTGGTGGAAGCGCATACTCAAGATTTGACATTTCATTGTTCACCCACAAAAACTTTTCAATGCTTGCAACAATTAGGAGTGTATTGGCCAACTATGTGTGTTGATGTTCATGATTATGTCACTAGCTGCGAATTATGCAGATCAAGCCCATCAATAGAACATGCAACATTGTTTCAAGTAACACTTACGCCAGAATGGATTCAATACATTGTTGAATTTTTGGAGAAGCAGACATTTCCTGAAAATACCACCAGAGCACGGTAGAGAGTGATAGAATTAGAAGCTCTTGATTTCACTCTAATTAAACATCAGCTTTATAAAAGAGGAAAGGATAACCAACTCCGACTGTGCGCAACGGAGATCATGTACATTCCAATCCTGGAGCAAGTGCATGAAGAAATAAGTGGAGGCCATTTCTCAAGGGAAAAGACAACAAAAATTTTCCTCACCCCTAGAATATGGTGGCCAACATTACATATGGACACGAATGAATATACAAGACGATGTGAGTCTTGTCAACACACCACACTGCCAATAAAACGAGATGAGATGCCATTACAACCAATGATGGGAGCTAGAGATTTTGCTAAATGGGGAATAGACTTTGTGGGACCAATCTCACCCCCACTTACAAGACATATGTCCAGTATATCTTTGTGGCCATGGATTATCTCACTAAATGGGTCGAAGCTAAAGCTACACAAAAAGCTGATGACAGGGCTACTATGCAATTTCTATATGAAAATGTCTTTGCTAGATATGGTCTACCTTTAGAAATTGTCAGTGATCGGGGCACACATTGTATAAATGAAACGATTGAGAGTCTTCTTGGAGAATTCATGATAGTCCATCTTAAGTCTACTCCATACCACCCACAGGCTAATGGACAGGCCGAAGCTATGAATAACACTGTATGAACGATCTTAACTAAGATAGTGTCAGAGTCTAGAACGGATTGGAATCATAAGTTACATTCAACATTGTGGGCTTATAGAATTACTTATAGAACATCGATAGAAACAACACCGTACAAAATGGTGTTCGGCCTTAATGCTATATTTCATATGGAATTCCTAATCCCAACACTAAGAGTAGCCAAGAAACTAGAGTGCACAGGTAATGAAATGTCTTCATGAATGGATGACCTAGAAAAGCTAGATGAGCTTCGCATGAAAGCAGTAGCTTCCATCTATGCGCAAAAACAAAGGCAAAAAGAGTTCTTTGATAAGCATGCACGATCAAAGGAATTCAAAACAGGCGATTATGTCCTGATTTACGTCTTAAAACAACATGCTAAGAAACTGAAAAAGTGAGGGATGGGACCCTTTGTGATCAAAGACTTATGACCAAGTGGGGCCGTAAAGCTTGCTACATTGGATGATGAAGAAATTCCTAACTGTATTAGTGGATATCAACTAAAAAAATTCATCTAACACTAACCCAAAGTATGCTTCAACAAATCCACAAAAAAAGAAACAAACACAAGAGAAACAAAACATTGTTGCGGAAGCTCAAGGAGAGGCCAAGAAACAAATAGCTTCTTCGACAGTCACAACAACATGGACAACCTCTGAAGATTAATTCCATTCAAGTAATAGACTTTGACACAGAGAACATGCAGGATCTAGAAATTGGTGTCAAACTAGGACACAATCAAGTGGAGATGATAGCAATGCTTGATTCATGTGCACAAGGCAACTTCAACTTGACAATCAGTTACAGGAGACAAAACAAAACCTCCATAGTTATTCAGAATACTCGATCAAGGTAGTGGGATGGACAATACTCATGGTACATATTAACCAATATATCTATCCACAAAAATTTTATGTGGTAGAAGATACGCACAGGGCAACTTTGGCAGAGAAGGTATAATGTACAACTTGACTAGAGCTCTAATACAGTACTTATCCAATCCGATTGAGGAAAACAATAAGTTTTCTTTGCTGAAATAGCTACATACAAACCATTAGTAATGCACCTAGTGGATAAAGGTAAGTTGCCCTTATAGACGACCATTGCCAAACAATGGGTTCCAAAGAAACCTTCAACGTGGGAAAGGGTCAGTATGGAAGATACTCTTACACACGACGTGAGTTTGACCAATCATAATCAATCAATGAGAATTACAAAAGCAATCCACGACAAACCCCACATACTCTGCAAAGCAAAACTATCAAGCAAACTTGGATAAGGAAAGATCAAGTTGCTAGGGTTGAGAAAAGAGAATTTGCAAAAAACTCTCCAATTACATCCACTACAAACAAAAAGCTGAAATAGTCATCTTGCCACAAGCAGATATGGGTACCAAAGCAATTACTTATGGCTCAAAGCAAGCTTGCAAAAATTTGGATTCAAAAGCAACAACGTGAAGAACTGCCTCAAGTACACTTCTTTAACAAACAACCAAACGCCTGTTCCAGTCCATCAATACCCACACTTCACATTTGGATCCCTAAACAACAAACAGAGAAAGATATTAAATCAATGAATAGCCACATGGCTTCACAAATTATGTTGACTATCAAAGACAGAGCAAAGATAATGGAGAGCTTGTTATTTCACCGCTCTCACCACGGTCATAATTTCACAAGAAACTTCCACATCGAGTCATGCCAATAAGCATCATGCTTATACCTTACTTGTGCACAAAAATGAATTTTCCATGCATTGCTTGAGTATGCATATAGGGCTGCATTACCTGGCTAGAATTAGCACCTTTTGATTCCCATACAGAGCACATACCCTCGGGCGATACACCGTCGTCCAAGAGGACTTCGACTAGGAAGGGGGGAGGCATTCTTAGTGCAGAACCGACACGCTACAAGTGTAAAACAAAGGGCATTGTTTTCCATAATTTTACGGGTTTTTTGTGTTTGATTACGAGAATTTTGACCAAACTAAGTATATATGCCCTTAGTTAATGTGTTATAACAGGAGACAAAGGACAAACACCAAGATGAGCCTCTAGGTGTGTATATATATTAAAAAATAGCACTTTTCATGCTAAAAATGTGAGAAAATAGAGAATTCCAACCAAAAATACTACGAATAGATATAGTGATTTATTATGCTATTATCTAATTATCTTGAGTTTTGAATATTTTTGGGGTCAAGTTAGCTATTTTCCTTCTATTTTTGTTAGTTTTCAAAAAAGAAAAAAGAAAAATAGAAAAAGCGAGTGCTATGGCGACATGGGGACAAAATAAAAACATGGGAGTGATCAATAAGTGAACGACAACTTATGGTGAAGACGAGGTCCAAATATGAGAAAAGTTGCAAAAAGCCGATTTGGCCTGTTTTTGGGCGAATTGACAAATTTTCCGAAAACAGAGCAAACGGAGTCCAAATGAAGGAATTTCTAAGCCTACAATACATTTTGCAACAAGATTGGATCACTTGTCAAATTTGGTAAAAAGTGGTTTGGGAAACCCCGATATAAGTTTGTTTGGGCCACTTTTTAGCTCATTTTCACTATTCACAAGTGAGAGAGAGCTTGAGAGACCTAAAGCGTGCGGACCTTCTACGACTTTGTATGATGCACATGACGCACCAACCGGTGCTAGACATGAGAGATAGACTCGTTACATTGTGTTCTTCTTGTTCAATGCTCCCTTCGTTGCGAAAAACTCCAAAAAACGAGAATGTGGCATCGCGGGAAAAAAATCGAAAAAGAGCCATAACGCATCAACCCCACTGACTTGGTAGCTACAAGACTTGACAGGGTGTTAACCCTTACATAATAGAACACCTCTATGACCTCCAATGTGGATTTAGGTCAATTGGAAAAACCCTAACTTCTTCGGGCACAAGAGAAGAATGGATTGCTGAAACAACTCAAAACTTCATGAGAAG
Organism: Adiantum capillus-veneris; assembly: GCF_014529385.1. Lineage (NCBI taxonomy): Eukaryota > Viridiplantae > Streptophyta > Polypodiopsida > Polypodiales > Pteridaceae > Adiantum > Adiantum capillus-veneris. The sequence continues at coordinate 110,482,007 of NC_140955.1, read as the reverse complement.
TTATGTCTCAAGCATGTCTATAAGCCAAGGTAACCTAATCCCGAATCGTCATCAAAAAGTGGACCAAAACATCAAGATAGTTTTTGAACACGCAAAACATCATTTGTTCCTCACGCCCAAGCAAGATGTCCGTTTGCCACCAAACTTCACAGGCATCATCAACATATCATCGACAACCAACATGTAAGGTCAAACATCAAGAAAAATTTTCACCAGATTTGGAGCCAACTAGGGTATTTAAGACCCAAAAAACGCAAAATCTCAGCCTAATCTCGTTATTTGGCTTGGGACTTATCAAAAGTGCTACAAATCAAGTGCAATCTTATACACAATATGCACATTGCCTATACATCATATGCCTATGCTCAGAAATACATTTTTCAAAGAAAGGCATTATACGTGTATAAAGTCTACACCTCACAGAGGAATTCTGCCAGCACTCTGAACATACACAATTATAAACCATATCCTATATAATAGCCTATACACCCAATTTGGATAGCTTTGGGTATGTTTTGATCACCAATCACATCAATTTCCCAAATCAAAGTGACATAAACTGTCTCTATGACCTTGAGCTCAGGAACACTAGTCCAACTCCAAATTTGCACCTATTAGAGCCATGCACACATCAAGAGCTACCTCTACCACAAGTATAAGACAAAAATCTCACATGAGACTTTATACGTGTATAATGTCTAAAAGTCTTGAGTGGACAGAATGTTCTGGTTCTGGAAATTCCAACTCTTTATACACATCATTATGGAGCTACCCATCAAATTTTCATCACAATTGGATGTCTTTTGACATTCAATCATTCCAAAGAGTATAATTCTGTGTGTAGAAACTTTTTGAATCTCTTTGACACCAATTGATAAGCTCAAATTCAAATCAGAGATCATGGACATCTTGAACAACCCATACACAACCTATCTGTGGAATCTCAAGCTGTTTTGCATCAGAACACTTTATACGCGTATAATGTCTCATGTCTTATACATATACCAAAATCCACATTTTTCATCAGAGGAATGTTCACTATATTATATAAAAGCCATACATTCAATTTGGACAAGGTTGTGACCACTTGGAGCCCAATATAAAAAAACCTTGGCAAAAAGAACATTCTACTCCCACAAATACATAACTTGTCTCGAAGTCAAAATCTGAGATGATCAAAAGAGTTCCAGTCACATGGGGATGCTACATATGAAGTTTGGGCCAAAAATGTCTAAAGAGACAAGATACATGTATGATGTTGCCAGAAGGCTAAATAGTAATTCTGGGGAGATTTCTCACTTCCAATGTCTTGACCCCATTAATATTATCCCAAAGCCCAATCCTCATCAAGACTTCTATCTGTATACCCATCTTAACCCAAGTATCGTAATCCAAATCTCTATGATTAATTATGGGCTCCAAGCACATAAGGAGAAATCCATATCAAATTCCAATATCATAGAGGGATATGCCATACTAATGCCCACTTACACTTCATGTTTGAGTCATTTTTAACAAAGTACACATCATATGCGTATGGTGTCTCACTAGCCTAAAAATGACCCTGAAGACTAACTTGAACCCCTCTAAGCCTTTACAACATGATTATGAGAGCATCTACCCATTTTCACCCCAGTTAAGCCTCATTTACTCAAAACTAAGACATAATCCAACTTCAAAGCATGTAGGGTGTTCTAATGGTCACAGCTTGTCCAAATAACATCCAAATTAAAAGTCAGACATATACTCATGGTGTACATGATAAGAGCTATGCACATGTGAAATATCACTCAGTTCTGAGCATCTAGATATTATGCGTTTATAATGTCTCACAACATAGATCTGCACCCAAAATGTAATTATGACCACATGCACTACACCCTCAGACCCTAATTGGCTTGTGTCTCCATTTTGAAGTCATTTGGATAGCTAGAAACTGGGAAAATGCAAGATTTTTTAAGACATCTCTAACTTTTGCACTTGGAGTGCTCACTGGATCAATGGAGGCCACTAAATCACCAACAAAGAAGAAAAGAATGTCCATGGAAGACATTATTGCAGCTAGAAAGCCTTATACACTTCCAGAACAGACACTAAAACCTGCTAAGGATTGGGTAGATGAGGCCACACTAGAAAGGAAAGGTTTCGTTGTATACCAAGGTACCTTCAAAGACCCACAAGAAAACATGATGGATATCCCAATGAGTCCATAGGAGATGTTAGAATATGCAAATAAAGAAGAAACCCTCACCTAGCTGGAAAGGTCAAACTTATACAACTTATTCAGAGCACCACCAATGGGTGTGGATATGCAGAGAGTCTATGATCTAGTCAGCTCAATTCAGAAGGACAACAAGGTAGTTATTACGGTCTTAGATGGACAGAAGACAAAGATGTTGATCACACCTCAAACCATAGTAGATGCATTAGGGCTCCACAATAAAGGAAGCTCAGTTAGGGAAAGAAGAGATGAAGTAAAGGTCTACACCCAAAAAAAGCCTAATTAGACGTTTGAAGACCTACTGGACCCAAGAGCTATAAAGATCTGCAAGCTCTACAACCAGTACTTCCATGTTTGCAATAAGCGGCCCCAAAAATACACAACTCCTCCCCATGCAATGGCAACAACCATAACTTGGGCTTTAAAAAGCCTTATTTCCAAAGAAGTGAATTACGCCCAATACCTGCATGAGTAAGTGGTCAGCATGGGCATGGAAAAGCCAAAGTACATTGGAGGAGGAGAAACACTAACAAAGATTGCATATGAAGCCATCTGTGCTAGAGGACAGTGGCATGAGCCATCGAGCCACCAACACAGAACAAGTGGTTCAAGTTGAAGCTAGATACAAAAGAAGAACTAGTGATTGTAGTGGCTCCACTAGTAACCAGACGACTATAGATAAGGCTAGAAACAGTACCAGAGGAAGAGCCTGTGGAACCTCAAAAGAAAAAGGAAAAGATGGAAGTGATTAAAGAAGCAAATCCCAAGGAAACACACAGTCAAAAAGCTGCTTGGATTGAGAGATTGATTGAGCAGTTTAAGGAAAAAAGAGCACTCAAAGGAGACTTTGAGGAATACTGGGTGCCAGACCTAACAAAAGTCAGCGAAAGCTCCTCTAGACCTCTAGAGGATCAATTTGATCACTACATCCGAGCATATGAGGAAACAAAGAGGGTTCTCAAGTAGTAGAGCTTAGAGCCTTTCACAATGGAGAAAGTTCAAGACATTAAGAAGAATCTAAGAGAAATGCCGAAACCTCCAGCTAGGCATTAAGAAGTTCAAGACATTAAGAAGAATCTAAGAGAAATGCACCCTGTGATCCTATGTCCCTAGGGCCATAAGATCTCATAAAAGATCTTAAGATCTCATAAATACTTTTTTCTCATAAAGTTCAAGACATTAAGAAGAATCTAAGAGAAATGCACCCTGTGATCCTATGTCCCTAGGGCCATAAGATCTCGAAAAGGAACATAGGGAACAATATATCCCTTGAGATTGTACATTTCCCCCCTATGGCCTTTGGGCCACAAGGTCTCTAGATGGGACATAAGGCACCCTTTGATTCTCTGGCCATAGGTTCCTTATGTTTGTTTTGGAGATACTATGGCCCTAGGGCCATTGGATCTCCAGAAGGAACATAGGGAACCATATGGCCCTTGAGATTGTACATTCGCACCCTATGGCCCTTGGGCCACAAGGTCTGTACATGGGACATAAGGCATTCTTTCATCCTATGGCTCTAGGTTTCTTATGTTCCTTTTGGAGATCCTATGTCCCTAGTGCCATAGGATCCCCATAAGGAACCTATAGAATCCTACGGCCTTTGAGATTGTACAGTGCCACCCTATGGCCCTTGGGCCATAAGCTCATTAGATGGGACACAAGGGCCCTGTGATCCTATGGCTCTAGGGCCAAAAGATCTTCAAAAGGAACATAGGGAACAATATGGCCCTTGAGATTGTACATTTCCCCCCTATGGCCCTTGGGCCACAAGGTCTCTAGATGGGACATAAGGCACCCTTTGATCCTATGGCCATAGGTTCCTTATGTTTGTTTTGGAGATCCTATGGCCCTAGGCCCATTGGATCTCCAAAAGGAACATAGGGAACCATATGGCCCTTGAGATTGTACATTTCCACCCTATGGCCCTTGGGCCACAACGTCTGTACATGGGACATAGGGCATTCATTGATCCTATGGACCTAGGTTCCTTATGTTCCTTTTGGAGATCCTATGTCCCTAGGGCCATACGATCCCCATAAGGAACATAGAGAACCATATGGCCCTTGAAATTGTACGGGGGAACCCTATGGCCCTTGGGCCATAAGCTCTCTAGATGGGACACAAGGCACCCTGTGATCCTATGGCCCTAGGGCCATAAGATCTCAAAAAGGAACATAGGGAAAAAAATTGTCCTTGAGATTTTACCTTTCCCTTCTATGGCCCTTGGGCCACAAGGTCTCTAGATGGGACATAAGGCACCCTTAGATCCTCTGGCCATAGGTTCCTTATGTTTGTTTTGGAGATCCTATGACACTAGGGCCATTGGATCTCCAAAAGGAACATAGGGAACCATATGGCCCTTGAGATTGTACATTCCCACCCTATGGCCCTTGGGCCACAAGGTCTGTAGATGGGACATAGGGCATTGTTTGATCCTATGGCCCTAGGTTCCTTATGTTCCTTTTGGATATCCTATTGCCCTGGTTCCATAGGATCCCTACAAGGAACATAGAAAACCCTATGTCCTTTGAGATTGTACAGTGCCACCCTATGGCCCTTGGGCCATAAGCTCTCTAGATGGGACACAAGGCACCCTTTGATCCTATGGCGTTAGGGCCATAAGATCTCAAAAAGGAACATAGGGAACAATATTGCCCTTGAGATTGTACCCTTCCCCCCTATGCCCCTTGGGCCACAAGGTCTTTAGATGGGACATAAGGCACCCTTTGATCCTTTGGCCATAGGTTCCTTATGTTTGTTTTGAAGATCCTATGGCCCTAGGGCCATTGGATCTCCAAAAGGAACATAGGGAACTATATGTCCCTTGGGATTGTACATTTCCACCCTATGGCCCTTGGGCTACAAGGTTTGTACATGGGACATAGGGCATTCTTTGATCCTATGGACCTAGGTTCCTTATGTTCCTTTTGGAGATCCTATGGCTCTAGGGCCATAGGATCCCCATAAGGAACATAGAGAACCATATGGCCCTTAAGATTGTATAGTGTCACCCTATGGCCCTTGGGCCATAAGCTGTTTAGATGAGACACAAGGAACCCTATGATCCTATGGCCCTAGGGCCATAAGATCTCGGAAAGGAACATAGGGAACAATATGGCCCTTAAGATTTTACCTTTCCCCCCTATGGCCCTTGGGCCACAAGGTCTCTAGATGGGACATAAGGCACCCGTTGATCCTATGGCCATAGGTTCCTTATGTTTTTTTTGGAGATCCTATGGCCCTAGGGCCATTGGATCTCCAAGAGGAATCCCAAACTCCGAGCGAGCCATTTTGAGCTAGCACAAAATCGAGCAATATTTGGCAAAGCATCTTGAATACATCCACATTGTATAATTGTTGCAATTTAAGATTAAGTAATAAAGTAACATACTCTCCTTTATCTATTTCTATGCCCCCCACTTCACATATAATGCATCTTCTTCATCATCTATTTTTATAGCATCCAAACTTCACGTGTGCTTCAAAAACGTCAATAGATGCAAAGATGTTTGGTCTTCAATGGCCTCCAAATATTCTTTCAAAGAGTAACCTTGATCTCAAACATTGTACATCAGAGGACCAAGGATATATAGAATATGCCTATCCATGTGAAGCCAGAATCTAAGGGAGTTAGATATTCAACAATGAAAGTGAAACTTTTTTTAGGGGGAAGCAAGTAACTCTCATGATGACAATCCTAAAGGCAATAGATAGCACATCATAATTCACACATAGTACTTCTTTCAAAAGAAGTGGATAACCCCTACCAAGGATGTACACGTGACCTTCAATTTCTTTGAGTTTTTGGTAATCCTTTATAGTGGTGGTTGTTTACAACAACCCGCTAATAGCAATCCTCATCAATGTTCATGAAAATCCCTTTATAGGTAATACTTTAGTGATTTTTTTTGGCAAATTGGACCATATTTCTAACTATATTTACTATATTTTCTTGCCAAATCTAATAGACTTTTTGGGTTTCACTCTGCTCTCATCTGGTTGTACTAAGTTTCTAACTAGCTCTAGGCTAAGTTGACATATTTTTTCGGATTAGTGGTCCGGCCTCGTCATCAAGAGGGCTACTTCATTTAATTGAAGAAATAACATTTTTCCCAGGTTGAAGTTACTCAAAATCTAAACGCTAACAAGACTGAAGCCCTTGACATATGAGTACGTCAATTGGAGGAGGCTCGGTATGAGCTCACCCTATAAAAGATGGCCTTTCTCTATTGCACATGATCGTGGTCACTCGAGTGTGGGTGTCATCTCATGTTCAGTGGCACCCTCCCTAATATTGGCGATCCCTTCCCATTGTCCAACACTCACCTCAGGTGCATGTGATTCGTTAAACGTACTGAATTTTTGGACTCTTTTAAAGTTTCGATGAGGATAGTCCATCCAGGGTTTATCAAATCCTTATATAGGGCGCCAATATGCAATGCAAGACATGCGTCTAAAGAGTGTTGAAGAAAGATCGCTCTCTCTCTCTCTCTCTCTCTTTTATTTGCCTTTCAAGTGGCCTGACTAGCAGGCAAAAATAAATTTATTTCCAGCTACATTTTGCATAGAATTGTTCAAATACCGATCGGTATCTGACAATCTCTACTGGTATGTACACGTTTTATGTGTGCTTATTAAAAACTGAAGTGGAAAAATTTGGTGCCTAGTTCACTTGGCAGTTCTCATCAGCTCACCACCAAAGCCAGGTCTTTGCATCTTGAGTTCTGCACTCTCGAGGACGCAGATCGCATTTTTGAAGAAGACGAGATGCCATTCTGGTCGTGCGCTCCTACTGGCTTTTGTACAATGACTCACGGTCGGAGCAGTGCTCGAAAAAAACTTTTTTCCAAAAACTTGGCAAACCTACATATGTAAAACAACAGAGGTAAATTGAAAAAAATTGAAGGTTTTTACACCATATTACACTAATTTTTTCAAGTTTTTGTAGGTTTTTTCACCTTTAAATACTACACTAAACCTAGGTTTTTTTCGAGCATTGGCTCAGTTGGGATACATGTGGCGGCTGTAGAGCACGGCATCCTCGGAGGAGATGTGCTGCAAATTCTGGCAGCATCGCTGGCTGTATTGACTGGTGCGTTCACGTTGCTACCCACGACGCTGCTCCATGAAGTCGGCACAAGCCTGGAGGCGCATATGCCACTTGCTTTCGTGACTGTCGGCAGCAGTACTGCTTACTGCCAGCTGTGCCAGCAGCGCCAAAACCGTGATCATCATTTTGCAGGACATGCTTGGCGTAGGCTAGTACAAGCTCTCTCTCTCTCTCTCTCTCTCTCTCTCTCTCTCTCTCTCTCTCTCTCTCTCTCTCTCTCTCTCTCTCTCTCTCTCTCTCTGTGGATGAATTTTTCTCCCTCAAGATTCTGCATGCAAATAAAAAGGAACATCCTCTGAACATGCACTGGCGTTTGCCCACTTCCTTGCACAACTGTACATGCAGTATCTGCGATCATATGTGACAAAGCTAAGGCCCAAAATTAACAGCATGTGCAGGCTACTGTGCTATGTATTATTGTAGAGGCGAATGGGTACTTTTGAGTGGGCGACCCTACCCTATGGGTGCTGGCCTATCAAGACACCTGCTAATCAATCAGAATAGCGTGTTGCAGTCAGCTCTTGATACACAGCACTTGGCGGCTCTGTAAGATGAGGGTGCCAGATGCAGTCAGGTCTCGATATCAAGCACTTGGAGGGTCTGTAAGATGAGCGTGCTAAATGCAATGATGAAGCCAGAATTTCCCAATTTTCACAAGAAGCCTGCCTGTAGCCATCCACGCCGGCGTGGATGGCTATAGGCAATTGGTACTAAGAATGAATTTTTAAAATAAAAACCTACCTATAGCCATCCACGTCGGCGCAGATGGCTAGAGGCAGTTGCATTTTCTATAAGAAACACCCCTTTTCATTTGCATGGTTTAAACGATAACAGATTTATTGAATTTTTTAGTGCATGACGACTCTTGTGTCCTTGTTGGTTAATATTCTAATTTAGTTTGCTTACTAAGAGTACTTTCACATGCAACAAGACCATCATTTTTTTTTACTTGAGCGGTCGCAAACAATATTAGTTGGCTTGCATAAAGAGCCCTACAAAAATGTTGTTGTTGACAAAGCATAGAGAGAGAGGATAAAATTTTGCCGACAGAGATGGCTAAAGACACAGCAGTATTTTTGACACACATCAAAAATTACAAATCAAGCTTAATTTTAATTCCCTAAGTTAGCCTATGATGGCTGTCTTCTACCATAAAGAACTGCACATAGGTATCAATGGTACCTTGAAAGGTTGCTAGTTCGCTTCACCCAAAAACCAAAGCTAGTTCTCACAATCTCCTTCCTTTGTCACCTTCCATTGCATGTTCCCATCTGAGTCTCCAAGGACGGCTACAAGCAATACAAAGAGACGCATATAGGAACTTCTTTTTTAAAATTATGAGAAACCATGCATTGTTGCTCTCAAATATCCAGATAGAGAAATGTGACATGCTCTCTTTTCAATTCATTGTATAAAACACAAAAATAATTGGACAGATGAATCTCCATGGCATGTGTGTCATTGCAACATGCAATTGGTTGTTGATTCCAATTTTTGAATTAAGTATATACTGATAGGAAAATACATAACTTGATTACAATGAAAACGTTGCCGTTGATTTGTTGCAAAGACGATGCAGTAGGGGGGGTGGCAAAGTATACTCTCTCATTATACTTCATTATTTGTCATTTCATTATGGTTCTTCTCCATATTCCTTTTGGCTATCTTGATTTCTTGGGTGATTGCACCGAGTAAAGCATGTTTTTACTTTTAATGAAAATTCAATCAATACCGATGATATAAAGCATTTCAAGCTATGATCGTTGTTTTCGTGTTTGTAGTACAAATATTCTATGATCTTCATGGGACATAGGAGAGATATTGCGAGTCCACTTGATTTCACTCAGCAGAGGAGGGAGCTTTTCAAGATCTTGGAAGTATGACCAATTGATTCATTTATGTGACACCAAATACTTAGTTTAGCTCTGACTAAACATCTTTCATTTCAGGGACTTAGGGAGAAGACCAACTCTCTCTCTCTCTCTCTCTCTCTCTCTCTCTCTCTCTCTCTCTCTCTCTCTCTCTCTCTCTCTCTAATTTCTTGCTTAGTTATTTTCTTGCTCGAAAATATTTGCTCGCCATGTGGTAGGACTCGATCTCCAAAAGGAACATAGGGAACCATATGTCCCTTGAGATTGTACATTTCCACCCTATGGCCCTTGGGCCACAAGGTTTGTACATGGGACATAGGGCATTCTTTGATCCTATGGACCTAGGTTCCTAATGTTCCTTTTGGAGATCCTATGGCCCTAGGGCCATAGGATCCCCATAAGGAACATAGAGAACCATATGGCCCTTAAGATTGTATAGTGTCACCCTATGGACCTTGGGCCATAAGCTCTCTAGATGAGACACAAGGAACCCTGTGATCCTGTGGCCCTTGGGCCATAAGCTCTCTAGATGAGACACAAGGAACCCTGTAATCCTATGGCCCTAGGGCCATAAGATCTCAAAAATCAACATAGGGAACAATATGGCCCTTGAGATTTTACCTTTCCCCCCTATGGCCCTTGCGCCACAAGGTCTCTAGATGGGACATAAGGCACCCTTTGATCCTACGGCCATAGGTTCCTTATGTTTGTTTCGGAGATCCAATGGCCCTAGGGACATTGGATCTCCAAAAGGAACATAGGGAACCATATGGCCCTTGAAATTGTACATTCCCACCCTATGGCCCTTGGGCCACAAGGTCTCTAGATGCAACATAGGAAATTCTTTGATCTTATGGCCCTAGGTTTCTTATGTTCCTTTTGAAGATCCTATGGCCCTAGTTCCATAGGATCCCCATAAGGAACCTAGAGAACCCTATGTTGTTTGAGATTGTACAGTGCCACCCTATGGCCCTTCGGCCATAAGCTCTCTAGATGGGACATAAGGCACCCTGTGATCCTATGGCCCTAGGGCTTTAAGATCTCGAAAACGAACATAGAGAAGAATATGACCCTTGAGCTTGTACCTTTCCCCCCTATGTCCCTTGGGCCACAAGGTGTCTAGCTGCGACATAATCAGCCTTTGATCCTCTGGCCATAAGTTCCTTATGTTTATTTTGGAGATCCTATGGCCCTAGGGCCATTGGATCTCCAAAAGGAACATAGGGAACCATATGTCCTTTGAGATTGTACATTCCCACCCTATGGACCTTGGGCCATAAGGTCTATAGATGGGACATAGGGCATTCTTTCATCCTATGCACCTAGGTTCCTTATGTTCCTTTTGGAGATCCTATGGCCCTAGGGCCATAGGATCCCCATAAGAGACATAGAGGCCCTTGAGATTGTACATTCCCACCCTATGGCCCTTGGGAACCTAGGGCCATAGGATCCCCATAAGGAACAAGGCACCCTGTGATCCTATGGCCCTAGGGCCATAAGATCTCAAAAAGGAACATAGGGAACAATATGGCCATAGGTTCCTTATGTTTGTTTTGGAGATCCTATAGCCTTAGGGCCATTGGATCTCCAAAAAGAACATAGGGAACCATATGTCCCTTGAGATTGTACATTCTCACCCTATGGTCTTTGGGCAACAAGGTCTGTTGATGGGACATAGGGCATTCTTTCATCCTATGGACCTAGGTTCCTTATGTTCCTTTTGGAGATCCTATGTCCCAAGGGCCATAGGATCCCCATAAGGAACATAGAGGCCCTTGAGATTTTACATTCCCACCCTATGGCCCTTGGGAACCTAGGGCCATTGGGTCGCCAAAAGGAACATAGGGAACCATATGGCCCTTGAGATTGTACATTCCCACCCTATGGTCCTTGGGACACAAGGTTTTTAGGTGGGACATAGGGAAATATTTGATCCTATGGACCTAGGTTCTTTTGGAGATCCTATGCCCCTAGGGCCATAGTATCCCCATAAGTAACATAGAGATGCATATGGCCCTTGAGATTGTACAGTGTCACCCTATGGCCCTTGGGCCATAATCTCTTTAGATGGGACACAAGCGACCCTGTGATCCTATGGCCCTAGGTCCATAAGATCTCGAAAAGGAACATAGAGAAAGATATTGCCCTTGAGATTGTACATTTCCCCCCTATGGCCCGTGGGCCACAAGGTCTCTAGATGGGTTGTAAGGCACCCTTTGATCCTCTGGCCATAGGTTGCTTATGTTTGTTTTGGAGATCCTATGGGCCTAGGGCCATTGGATCTCCAAAAGGAACATAGGGAACCATATGTCCCTTGAGATTGTACATTCCCATCCTATGGCCCTTGCGCCACAAGGTCTATAGATGGGACATAGGGCATTCTTTGATCCTATGGACCTAGGTTCCTTATGTTCCTTTTGGAGATCCTATCGCCCAAGGGCTATAGGATCCCCATAAGAAATAGAGAGAACCATATGGCGGTTGAGATTGTACAATGTCACCCTATGGCACTTGGGCCATAAGCTCTCTAGATGGGACACAAGGCACCCTGTGATCCTATGGCCCTAGGGACATAAGTTCTTGAAAAGGAACATAGGGACCAATATGGCCCTGGAGATTTTACCTTACCTCCCTATGGCCCTTGGGCCACAAGGTCTCTAGATGGGACATAAGGAACCCTTTGATCCTATGGCCATAGATTTCTTATGTTTGTTTTGGAGATCCTATGGCCCTAGGGCCATTGGATCTCCAAAAGGAACATAGGGAACCATATGGCCCTTGAGATTGTACATTCCCACCCTATGGCCCTTGGGCCACAAGGTCTCTAAATGGTACATAGGGCATTCTTTGATCCTAGAGCCCTAGGTTCTTTATGTTCGTTTTGGTGATCCTATGGCCCTATGGCCATTGGATATCCAAAAGGAACATAGGGAACCATATGGCCCTTGAGATTGTACATTCCCACCCTATGGCCCTTGGGCCACAAGGTCTATAGATGGGACATAGGGCATTCTTTGATCCTATGGCCCTAGGTTCCTTATGTTCCTTTTGGAGATCCTATAGACTTAGTGCCATACAATCCCCATAAGGAACATAGAGAATTCTATGGCCTTTGAGATTGTACAATGCCACGCTATGGCCCTTGGGCCATAAGCTCTCTAAATGGGACACAAGGCACCGTGTGATCCTATGGCCTAGGGCCATATGTTCCTTTTGGAGATCCTATGAGCCTAGGGCCATAGGATCTTCAAAAGAAACATATGGAACCCTATGGCCCTTAAGATTGTACATTCCTACCCTATGGCCCTTGGGCCACAAGGTCTGTAGATGGGACATATGGCACCCTTTGATCCTATTGCCCTAGGTTCCTTATGTTTCTTTTGGAGATCCTATGGCCCTAGTACCATAGGATCTCCAAAAGGAACAGAGGGAATCCTATGGCCCTTGAGATTGTACATTCCCACCCTATGGCCCTTAGGCCACAAGGTCTCCATATGGGACATGGAGCACCCTTTGATCCTATGGCTCTAGGTTCCTTATGTTCCTTTTGGAGATGTTATGGCCCTAGGGACATAGGATCTCTAAAATGAACATACAAAACCCTATGGACCTTGGAATTGTACATTCCTACCCTATGGCCCTTGGGCCACAAGATCTGTACATGGGACACCCTAAACCCTGTGATCCTATGGCAGTAGGGCCATATGTTCCTTTTGGAGATCTTATGGCCCTAGGGCCATAGGATCTTCAGAAGGAACATAGAGAACCCTATGGCCCTTGAGATTGTACAATCCTACCCTACGGCCCTTGGGCCACAAGTTCTGAAGATGGGACATATAGCACCCTTTGATCCTATGGCCCTAGGTTCCTTATATTCCTTTTGGAGATCCTATGGATCTAATGCCATAGGATCTCCAAAAGTAACATAGGGAACCCTATGGCCCTTGAGATTGTACATTCCTACCCTATCACCTTTGGGCCACAAGGTCTCTAGATGGAACATAGGGCACCCTTTGACCCTATGGCACTTAGGCCACAAAGGTCTCCAGATGGGAGATAGGACACCTTGTGATCCTATGGCCCCAGGGCCATAGGATCTCCAAATGGAACTTATGGAATCCTATGGCCCTTGAGAGTGTACATTGGCAGGGCATCCTTTGATCATATGGCCCTAGGGCCATATGTTCCTTTTGGGGATCATATGGCCCTAGTGCCATAGAATCTCTAAATGGACCATAGGGAAGCCTATGGATCTTGAGATTGTACATCGCCACCCTATGGACCTTGGGCCACAGGGTTTTCAAAAGGAACATAGGGCACCCTGTGACCCTAAGTCCATAGGGTCTCACATCATACTGGAGGGCATCCTAGGGCCCAAGGGTGGCCATAACGAGCATAGGGAACCCCATGGTGCACATTAATGGGCAACATGACAACCCCATGCCCCTAGGGCCCTAGGGCCATAAGATCTCCAAAAGGAACATAGGGAGCACTATGGCCCTTGAGATTGCACATTGCCACCCTATGACCCTTGGGCCACAAGATCTCCAGATGGGACATAGGGCAACTTGTGGTCCTATGGCCCTAGGAAACCATATTGTTCCTTTTAGAGATCTTGTGGCCCTATTGTTTCTTTTGGACATAGAGCACCATGTGATCTTATGGACCTAGGGCCATAGGATCTTCAATAGGAACATAGGGAACCCTATGACCCTTGAGATTGTACATTGACACCCTATGGCCAGATGGGACATTGGTCACCCTATAGTACGATGTGAGACCACCCTATGGCCTTATGGTCATAGGGTGACTTAGGGCCATATGTTACTCTTTAGTATGAGGTGAAACCCTATGGACTTATGGCCATAGGGTGCCCTAGGGCCATAGGTTACCCTCTAGTATGAGATGAGATCCTATGGCCTCTAGTATGAAGTGACACCCTATGGCCTTATGGCCATATTGTGCCATGGGGCCATATGATTCCCTCTATTTTGATGTGAGACCTATGGCCTTATGGCCATAGGGTGTCCTTTGTAGCCACACCCTGTCTGCCCTTCTAAAGATTATATGTGTAGTTTTATTTTAGTGACCCAGGGCCATAGGGTTCTCTCTATGCCATCGAGGGCTGAAGGCCGTAGGGTCCCCTCTATGCTAGTAAGATCCTATGGCCCCAAGGCCACAAGGTGCCCTCATTATTTCAAAAAAACCCTCTATGCTCTATGCTCTATATTAGGAACCTATAGCCTTCACGCCATAGGGTCCCATGTATGCCATAGGGAGCTATATTTGTCAATAAAAAACACTATTTTCTCTATATTGGCACCATGTGGCTTGAAGGCCATAGGGTCCCCTCTATTCTAGTAAGAGTCTCTCCATGCTCTATATTGGCACCCTTTTGCCTAAAGTCCATAGGGTCCGCTCTATGCTAGTAAGAACGGATATATGCTCTATATGGAACCCTGTATGCTAGAAACCACTATGAGGGTTTTTTGGCAACCTATGGCCATACGATGCTCTCTTTATGGCCATAGGGTTTGTTGAATACTAAGGAAAACTCTCCATGGTCTATATCTGGGCATCTAATGGCGGTTGTGCCATTTGCTAATAAGAAACCACCATTTCTCTAGGTTTTTCTTCTATTGTTTTACGACAACAAGGTGCCATGCTCCATGGCAATAATTTAAAAAAACCTAAATGCTCTACATTGACACCCTATGGCGCAGGGCCCAGGTGTGATCTATGCTACCCTAAACCCCTCTATGCTCTACGTTGACACCCTACGGCCCCAGGGCCACAAGGTGCTCTCTCTCTCTCTCTCTGATTTAAATTGTTAATTTGGCCTTATTATCAGTCCTCCCTCTCTCTCGGCTTCCTCTCCTCTGATTGTCTCTCTTACTCTCCTTTCTCTCTCACTCCAAACAACTATTTATCTCCCTCTTCTCATCTCTCCCCATTCATAAAGGGCTTCAATATCTACCGGTGGTATCGTCATTCACGCACCCCCTACCACATCTCCTCTTTCTAGGACCTATCTCACACCAACAGAAAGGTTAGTTCTTTTCTGTTTTTCTGTTTTACTGTTTTAATGTTTTACAGTTTTACAATTTTACAATTTTACTGTTTTACAGTTTTAATATTTTTTTTATAGAGAGCGGTAAATATTTTTTTTAAAAAATATTGAGCTTACCTGTGAGGCACTGTGTAGAGAGGGAGAGAGAACGCGAAAGAGGCGGCACCATAGGGCGGCAACGAGCGGCTATTCGATGTCGTGAGAGGGCGGCACCACAGGCGTAGCAAGGGCGACAGAGGGGCGCAAAAGAGGCATTTGGGAGAGGCGTAGGGAGGGCGCACGGAGGGTGTTTAGGAGAGGAGAAAGGAGCGCGCACGGAGGGCGTTTAGGAGAGAAGCAAGGAGCGCGCAGAGCTGTGCTCGAGAGAGAAGACTAGGGTTTCCAAAATTTTGAAAAGAAAGAGAGAGAGAGAGAGAGAGAGAGAGAGAGAGAGAGAGAGAGAGAGAGAGAGAGAGAGAGAGAGAGAGAGAGATTAGGTTAAAATTTCAAAATTCAAAATTTGACTTTTAAGTTTTAAACCTAAACTTCCCGCTCTCTTTTATTTTGAATTTTGAAGAGTTTATAATCGTTTTCTTAAGGAGGAGAGTCATACCAAAGGAGTCATAGCAAAAAACAAAAAAAAAAGAGTATAGATTTTTTTCAAAAAATTTACGTGAGACTTTGTCAATGCCCGTGTCGTCTCGCTATGAGTGGAACGACACCCATGGTCAAAATCTCCGTCCCGGGACCAAAATCACATACTGAAAAATACACTAAAAAACATTCAAAATTAGAGAATTTTTCCTCGAAAAAAGTGCGATATTTTTTCGTGCAGTATTGATCGGGAGACTTGAAAACACATTTTAGAAAAATTTGGGATAAGCAAAAAAAAAAAGGCTTTTTTCGCCACATGCAATTGCGCACTAATTACACGTGTTTTGAAAGTGTAAGCATACATGCAACATACATGTATATATTTATACAAATAGTATTTAAACGAGGAGGTCATATACTAGAATGGGTTGCAAAGGTGCTGGTGCGCATTTGCGAAGAGGCTTGTAAAGGTGCAATTTGATCACACATTTGATCATGCAATACGTGCATACCATTGTTTTTTATGTCCCTTCAAAGACGTAAACATGTCATATGGATGTACATCCACTGGACTACTTGAGACACGGTCTCTAGATATAATCAATGGTTGTGGCATATTATCAATGAATGTGGATGCGCCACGTGGCATATCGTGCGGCTCATACGTACCCCCTTATGTCCTGGCAGGCTCTAGCTTTCTGAAATCACTATATATAGCACCCTATGGCCCAAAGTCCATAGGATGCATATATAGCTCACCACAAAACACGAATTGAGGAGACCTTGTGGTCATAAATCCATAAGATCTATATATATTTATCTAGAAACATCAACTATAGAATCCTATGGCCTTTTGTCCGTAGGATGCTCATATAGTCATCATGAAACACCTACATATAGGGCCCTATGGACCTAAGGTCATAGGATGTATATATATAATCACTCCCTAGGCTATGGACCTTGTGGTCATAAATCCATAAGATCTATATATATTTAGCTAGAAACATCAACTATAGCATCCTATGGCCTTTTGTCGGTAGGATGTTCATATAGTCATCATGAAACACCTACATATAGGGCCCTATGGACCTAAGGCCATAGGATGTATATATATAATCATATCAATACACCTACATATAGCATCCCATGGACCTAAGTCCAAAGGATGTATACAAACTCATTGTGTCCCTAAGGCCACATGATGCTATATACCCATCATGAGACAACTACATATAGCGCCCTATCGCCCTCAACACAAAACTCCTTGATAAAACATCATATAGACTAAAGTCCATATGATTTATATATAGTCAACACAAAACACCTACATATAGTGCCCTATGGTCCTAAGGCCATAGAATGTTATAGACCCATCACGAGACAACTACATATAGTGCCCTATGCCGCTTAGACCATAGGATGTGTATGTATGCATTGGGAAACCCCTGCATTCATCCAATGTCCCTAAGGCCACAGGATATTATATACCCATCATGAGACATTTATGTATAGTGTCCTATGGCCCTTAGGCCATAGGATGTGTACAGTTGCATTGCAAAACACCTGCATATAGCTCTATATTGGCCCTAAGGCCATAGAATGTTATATACCCATTGTGGCATAACTACATATTGTTCCCTATGGCCCTCAGTCCATAGGATGTGTATAGTTGCATCACGAAACACCTACATATAGCATCCTATGGCTCTAATGCCACAGGATGTTAAATACCCATCGTGAGACAACTACAAATAGTGCCCTATGGCCCTCAAGCCATAGGATGTGTACAGTTGCATCGCGAAACACCTATATATAGCATCCTATGGCCCTAAGGCCACAAGATGTTATATACCCATCATGAGACAACTACATATAGTGTCCTATGGCCCTAAAGCCACAGGATGTTATACACCCATCATGAGACAACTACATATAGTGTCCTATGGCCCTTAGGCCATAGGATGTGTACAGTTGCATTCCAAAACACCTACATATAGCCCTATATTGTCCATAAGGCCATAGAATGTTATATACCCATCGTGACATAACTACATATAGTTCCCTATGGCCCTCAGCCCATAGGATGTGTATAGTTGCATCACGAAACACCTACATATAGCATCCTATGGCTCTAATGCCATAGGATGTTAAATACCCATCGTGAGACAACTACAAATAGTGCCCTATGGCCCTCAAGCCATAGGATGTGTACAGTTGCATCGCGAAACACCTACATATGGCATCCTATGGCCCTAAGGCCACAGGATGTTATATACCCATCATGAGACAACTACATATAGTGTCCTATGGCCCTTAGGCCATAGGATGTGTACAGCTGCATTGCAAAACACCTACATATATCTCTATATTGGCCATAAGGCCATAGAATGTTATATACCTATCGTGAGATAACTACATATAGTGCCCTATGGCCCATAGTCCATAGGATGTGTATAGTTGCATCACGAAACACCTACATATAGCATCTTATGGCTCTAATGCCACAGGATGTTAAATACCCATCGTGAGACAACTACAAATAGTGCCCTATGGCCCTCAGGCCATAAGATGTGTAAAGTTGCATTGTGAAACACCTACATACAGCATCCTATGGCCCTAAGGCCACAGGATGTTATATACCCATCATGAGACAACTACATATAGTGTCCTATGGCCCTTAGGCCATAGGATGTGTACAGTTGCATCGCAAAACACCTACATATAGCTCTATATTGGCCATAAGGCCATAGAATGTTATATACCCATCGTGAGATAACTACATATAGTGCCCTATGGCCCTCAGTTCATAGGATGTGTATAGTTGCATCACGAAACACCTACATATAGCATTCTATGGCCCTAAGGCCACAGGATGTTAAATACCCATCGTGAGACAACTACAAATAATGCCCTATGGCCCTAGGGCCACAGGATGTATATTTACTCAACACAAAACACCTGCGTAAAACATCATATGGACTAAAGGCCATATGATTTATACATACTCAATATGAACCACCTACATATAGCATCATATGGCCCTAAGTCCATAGGATTCTGTATACCCATCATGAAACAACCACATATAGTGCCCTCTGTGTATATAATCATAATGAAACACCTACATATATACTCACAATAAAATGATTTTGTGATGGTTTTCTTAACAAATATTTATTGAAACCTTCTTGTGGGTATGGATTTTAATCAAGGTGATAGAGTATGCATGTTTGTAGCCACACAAAAGGTTGCCCTTGGGAGTGTCTGTGAGACAAACCCAAATGCATATTGCTCAGGAATGCTTATTGGTGAAGGAAATATATCGGTGTCAGTTGATTTGTGTTTTCAAAAGAAAGCACTTATTCCATTTCCAAGAATGGATGCATTGACAGTGAGAAATGCTTTTCACAGTATTGTGAAATGGAGTACTGGGTTGCTACAACTGAGAGGCGGAAGTGAAAAATAGACCCAGTGGCGTCTACACCAAGACTATACACAATGGCCTCATCATGGGGGATACACAATAGGGGCACCACCTAGCAAGATATGCAGCTAGGAAGCATACATATACACAATGAAGCATGCCATGGAAAACAATTTCAAGATCCACACCCAAATGTGGAATGGGGTGGTCGGAGAATAAGGTGAGAGGAGTGGTGAATGAGTGAGTGGGCTTGCTACTCGTGCATGTTAGTAAGGAAGATAATGAGGTAGGGGAAACTTGCGAGTATGCTCACTTATCATACAAGAGGTGGCGAATCCGCACACCTCAAGATGGAAGTAGCAAGATGATAGGAATATGAGAGGGAGAGAGAGAGAGTGTGTGTGTGTATGGTGGCGAATCCGCACACCTTTACATAAGCAGAAAAAAAAAGTCAAGGAACAAGCATATACCATACTCACAATGAGATGTATCCAAAGCGACACAAAGTATGGCACCAAGATGGAGTGTGTTGATTGCTTGCAAAAGATGAATACAATAGGTAGCGTATGGTAGGAAAATGAGAAGGGAACAAGATCGTAGGAGGCATAATGGAGAGATGGGAGTTGATGGCGAGGAATATCATGAGTGTGCCCACCCTTCTTCTTCTTGAAATTGTGCCTTCAACTCTTAATTACAAGTGGTGTGGAGGTGTGGTGCTCATCTTTTGTGCATGGTGATGGTGATGATGATGGGGTTGTGATTATGTAATTAGGGTTCATGCTACAAGCATGTAGCACAAGAGTGTGTATGGATAGGTGTGTGTATGTGTGTGTGTGTGTTTTTCTAAGTGAGCTCTCATGGCCTCCTTATATAGGGAAGGAGGGGAGGATTTAGCAATATTTCTATTTGAGGTGAGTGTCCCACTTTGGTGACTAGGAAAATGGGGTGCATGTGACTGTGGCTCCCATCTTGTCTCCTCATTATTTAAAATACCAGAGTCAATAGAGAGAGAAGATGAGAGAATGTGGGTAGGATGTAGAGGATAGGAGATATTTACAATAGTCTAGCTTTGGCTAGACATAAGCTTATTAGGGAGAGAAGAGAGAGGTAAGAAATTTACAAGAGAGATTGTCAAAGGTGGATAGTTGTTGATGAGGATGGATCCTCCAAAAATGGTGATAGAATCACTCTAGACTTGCTAACACCTCATTAAAAGAGCCTTGTCTCTTGTAATCATGCTTGAAGACTTGTAGAACCATAGCCATTCTAGAGGGAAGAAAATTGAGGATGGCCTGTGTCACCATTACACGAGAAAACTAGGGTCCACTTCAAAATTCATATCTCTGTGTTCATAACTCCAAAAATTCTGAAACCAAATGAGCTAAAAGTTGAGATCACGAGCTACATCTTTCATGTTGAACGCTCCTTCAGATTCGGGGTTCTTCTTTACTTAAAAAATTCAGCCAAATAATGTATTATTTGTGGCTGCAAAGGTCTTTTGGTGGTCCCCTTTGAGTGGACTTCTCTCTTGCCTTCATGTGTATGAAAACATGACCTAGAGTTTTGAAAAGATTGGCAATCATCTAGATGGAGGTATTATTGAAATTTGAAAGTGGGGTTGAGGTTTGAAAATGAAAACTAGTGAATAAAATATTTGGTAGGGTGGAATAATATATATACATGAAAAATATATTAGAAAATACTAAACTATATAATGTAATTTAGAATATATATATTTAATATTTAAGGTCAAAAGAGATATCAACAAAGAAAGCTTACTTATTTATGCTACATCGTGATTGATTAGCATACGTCTTATTTATTTAATAAAGGCTAAAACGTTTGTGAATAAGGAAGAAAATATCAAAAATAACTTATATAATAGGAAATATTTTGGTAAAAGGGCAAAAATATATGGGGGGTTCCCATGCATGGAAAAGCTTGCCTCACAACATATGGATGAGATACACTACGAAGGGGTTTCTATGTCTGAGACTCACAAAGGAATGGGAGCATTCGAGGCACAGTCTGATTGAATGAGCTATAGGGAGGTTTGGAAGGATAAGAGGGTTCAACTTTGCGATGAAATCAAAACACATGTAGTAGTCGAAGGGGTTGTCATGTATGTGTGTCCATTTGATTCCGTGAACTTTTGTGTGCTAGGTGAAGATAACATCGGGATTGGTATTGAAACATCCTATGCTTGTGAGGCTACTATTTCTGCACAATCTGATGTATGCAGCATCAATCTGGTTTGTTGGCCTATCAAGAGAGTGACAACTATGGATGGAAAAGCATTGTTACAATATGAGGATTTACATGCTAGTGATGCATTACAAGATACATGCATTGAATCAGCTCGTTTGGTAGAGCCTATTTCAAAAAAACAAAAATATTGCTTTATGAATAGGAAGCCAAAAATGTCTATGAAACCTTCTAAGAGATCCAATCAAGCATCCCTATCATCTGTCCAACTTGTTTCAACCATAGATTGTTTCTCTATGAGGTGTTGTCAATATGCCAATAGAGATAAGGTCATGGCTATGCGTAATGAATTTTGGGGACAAAGTTTGCAAAATAGAACCAACTATGTGTATGATACAATGTTGACTGCTTGGCGTGAGAACAAGGCAACTACAAAGACTTGCTATGTATTTTCTTTTAATGGAAATGAGGTTTGTACTAGAGCTTGGTACGAAATTCATGGCATTCCAAAAACTTCATTTTATCGTTACCGTGAACAGTTTGCAAATGGGGTTTGACGCTCAGTGCATGGTAATGATGGTGTCATAATAAAAGAAAGAGACCATACAGAAATGGGAAGGGCATTGATGCGCTCTTTTGTAGATGATAACTCAGAGAAAATGCAACATAAGAGTAGGACTATGGAAGATGGTACCAGAGAAACCTTGCTTGCAATACCAAACACGTACAAGCAAATAGACATCTTACATGATGTCAATAAAATACTCGAGAGTATGTGTCTCAAGCCAATGTCTAGCACTACATTCAATAGGGTTTGGAATACAGAGTTTGCTAATGTGACCTTGTCAAAAACAAGCGAGTTCTCAAAATGTGTTGTGTGTAGTCGGATAAAGTCTCAACTAGAGTCAACAAAGGATGATGAGCCGATTTCACGTTTGAAGGATGAACGTAAAATTCACATGATGCAACAACAAAGCTGTAGAAATGTGTACTATACCTGGCGTAAGTTCTCGCAAATGCAAAAGGATAAGTACTTATGCATTATACATGATAAAATGGACCAAAAAAGACAGCAATACCTAGATTGCGAGTGAACTCAAAAGACTATGCGAATGCATATCAGTTGCAAGTATCATTAACAGCTATGATAACACATGGGCATGGGCATGGGATGTATGGTCATTTCTGGTTGAATGGTCTATGGCCTTCAAATCCGAATGCTACAATTGGTTCCCTTGCATTATGCTTACAGAATTTGGAAATAACAGAAAACCATGGGCTAGGAGATTTATGTCATGATGGTATGCCACGCAGCAATGTAACATTGTTCAATGCATTGAATTCAAGGACAGCTTTAGACCACCAAAACAGAATGATGAAAGAGCATGAGAGGAATGCATCAGCAGCAATAACACCACCGTTGGCTATTGAAGGATGTAATGGAGAGTTTCTAACTTGCAATCAGCCTCCTCTCAATGTGTTGTGGATACCATGTCCACTCCCGTGTTTCAAAAATTGCCTGAGAATCTTCTGCTACAGCTAGATAATTGTGCAGGAGAGAATAAGAATCGATATTTATTTGCATACTTATCCTTTCTAGTAGCAAAAGGTGTTTTCAAAACCGTGCATTTGGGATTCTTAATGGTGGGTCATACACATGAGGACATAGATGCAATGTTTAGCAGGTTCTCAGAGAGATTACGAACAGGAATGACCTACACTTTTCCACATTTGATGGAACATTTTCAAAAATGTGAAAGTTCAGCTCCAGCACCATTTTTGATGACGCAAGTTCCTGACTTTAAATCCTTTGTTAAAAGGTACATGTGTGATGGACAAGATTTTCTTGTTGGACACTCTAAGACACTTCAATTTCGTTTCTTTATGCAAGGTGAAATCCCAGTAATGCAGTACAAAATTCACCCCAAATCACCTGATTGGATGCCGAGGGAGTCAGGAATTGAGTTGTGGAAAAAAGATGATCAAGGGAAACCAAAATTGCCAGTAGGTTGTCCAGATGTGGTTCCTATAGCAGACTATGTGAGGGATAGTCCGCTTGTTATTCAAGGGATTAAGACATATCTTGAATTTTGGAAAAGATGGACTCTACTAAAGGGAAAGAAGCACGATTCTACAAAATACATGGAGCCAGTTATTATTTATTGGCAAAAAATAATAAGTGAACTTGAACAACCAACCAATAAACAACTTGGTGAATATACATCATTTTGGCCAAAGACTACAGGGAGTCATAGAATGCAACAGATAGAGGAAGACACAGATGAGTTTCAAGGATATGAAGAATTGAATGATCACTATGTTGGTCCTCAAAGTGCAAGGCCACAGGAAGCTTTTAGGCCTCAAATTGATGTAAGGAAAGGGGATTTTGTTCTTGTGAGACCCGCAGATCCAGAATAACCGATATGGATAGGAGTTGCAGAGTCAGATGTTGATGTAGACAGCTCATCTCCTAACTACAAGAAAGTTTTCATTCAATATTGGGCACCAAAACATCGGAAAAAAAATCCCACAATCCAAGAACAATATGAGGATTGCTGGAAAAAGAATTGGTGCTGCAATCTTGCTGACCCAAAGCGTTGAGAGTGTGTTGATTCAATTGTGTGGTCATGGACTCCAAGGGGTGGAAGACTTGCAGAAGCAATTAAAATCCCATCCAATGTTGTGGAGAAAGCACAAGCTAGCTTAATAGGAGAAATTGACTAGCATTTCATTTTCATATATTGTTTTTCTTGCTATCCGTGTATATGTATGTTTTATAAAGTATCAATTAACACCAACATGAAAAAAAAAGGTGTTTCTCAACACCACCATTTTCTTGAGAATCTATCTCTTTGTCTAATGTAACACAAGTCCTCAAGACAAGTCCCAAAATAATTGAAATTTTCCCAAATCAAATGGGAAATAGGAATCCTTAGGCATTGAAATCAGTCCCAAAGATGTGGAATTTTCCCATTTTATCTAAAAGAGTGTTCTTGATCAAAATGTGACGTTTGATGATGGACTTTACATTGAGGATGTCACTATGTATCGCAAGATGGTTGGAAGCCTTATTTACTTGACAATAACAAGGCCAGATTTGAGTTATGCAATGGGTGTTGTGACTCAATTCATACAAAAGCCATATAAAAGTCATCTTGATGCAGTGAGACGGATTATGAGATATGTGAAAGCCACTGTCAATTATGGAATGTTTTATGAAAAGAATGGGAAGCTTTGTCTTTATGGTTACATAGATGCAGATTGGGCAGGAGATTTTATGGATAGAAGATCTACAAGTGGTTATGCATTTTCCATTGGCAATGGTATGATAAGTTGGAGTAGCAAGAAGCAATTAACTGTAGCATTATCAAGTACAGAATCTCAATATCGTGGAGCAGCTTTGGCAACATGTGAAGAGTCATGGTTGAGAGTACTTATGGTAGACTTTGGTTTTGACTATCTTGACAGTGTCATTATATATTGTGAAAATATTATCAGCGTCATGTTGGCAAAGAATTCAGTTTATCATGCTCTCACTAAACACATTGAAGTACATTATCACTTCATTAGAGAAAAAGTTTTGGCAGGTGAGATTGATTTGGTGTATGGGAAGACAAATGATCAAGTTGCGGATATCTTTACAAAAGCTCTTGGAAAGGAGAAGTTTTGCTACTTTCGTGAAGCATTGGGAATCCATCATATGCAAGCTCATTCTGAGCTTGAGGGGGAGTGTTAAAGAATATGATGTTAAAGAATATGTCCGTGTTGGACAGATACACTGTGACGGACGTCAGCACAGCGAGAACTCACCTAACAAGATTTGTCAGCTAAGGACGAAGCTCGACCCACAGGCGCGTGGAAGCAAGCATAGAGTGTCAACCTACACGCGACCAACTCCTAACTAATTCCTACAAAGGTCTCTACACAATGTCCAAGCTACAGCCTTCAAGAGAGCATAAGAGGAAACTTCCTACAATGCTTTCTAGATCCGAACACCCATCGAACAATCTCGAAACACCACAAAATTTGAAAGAGACCCTACTAACACCAATAGGTTGCTCTCCCTAAGGTCTATGAACCAAAACGCCAACCCAAAACACCTTGTGCAAAATCACGTGGGATGTCTGGCCGAAATTTTCAAGTCTTCGTTTCTGAAAACTAAAGTGCCTAATGTGTAGCTCTACTCAATGTGAACGCGTGGATATGCTGCAATGAAAAATCGGACAACATATGCTCACCGAATCACCAGATGAAGCTCGTAGATGGAGCTCACAAAACCGGGCCGTACGCGTGCAATGTAGGTATTGGCATGTAGCTCTTGTCGGGGGCAACACGCTGCACTTCTCCGCACTCGATTTCGACCACCGATGCGTGCGTAACGTCAAGATGAGGCTCTCTCTCTCTCTCTCTCTCTCTCTCTCTCTCTCTCTCTCTCTCTCTCTCTCTCTCTCTCTCTCTCTCTCTCTCTCTCTCTCTCTCTCTCGTACACAGTACGCTCACTCACACAGACTTCAAAACTCTTTTTTAAAATGACAAAAGGTTCTTCATTAAGGTCAAAAAGTGGTATAAATACCTTGCAATTCCCAAACCCTAATGTTCCATTTTTACCATCTACTCGATCTAAATGTCAAAACTGGGATACAATCTGGAAACTTCTGTAAGCCCCAATATTTACAAGGTGAAATGTCGAGTTTTCTCAATAAATGAATAATTACAAAAAATAATAATCTGCCGAGCAGTCATTTTTCGTAGGGTGTGTCCAACTTCTAACACTCCCCCCTCCTTGCTCATGTCGTCCCCGACATGGCTGTCGAGCTGCTTCTTCATCTTAGGCTTTCTCTCATCTTAAGCAATGACTCATATCTTGCATGTTGAGCCAGTAGTGTCGGACCGAATATGTCAATGATGATTGTGAAGAAGACGGTGTAGAAAGATTCTTCAAAGGCCTGGAGGTGATATGATGGCAAAACCATGATCCTTTGATACAATGCATGTATCACCTCCTTGGAAGTCTAACCAGACAGATCGTATGCACATCTGTAAGTATCTTAAAAGAAGAAGATACTGTCTGTCGCCTGGCCTGGTTTGAACGTCTCGAAGACTTCGAAAAGGGTTTTGCAAATCTTTCTCATCATAATGCAAGATAGGTCAGGCGAGCCAGTGAACAATTTGATGGTGCCCATTAGGGTTTTCACCATGTATTGAACACTTATTCTCTCACCTGCCTTCAATCCTGGCAGCTTCGGATAGTTTGGCCAAGTAGGTTGGCTTCTTTGCAGTAGCTCATGGGCCTTCCACGTCCGTATCCTTGGTAGAGGACAGAAACTTAGATTATCTCTGATGACTTTTGGTGCCTCTACCAAATGGATTAGATACTGTGGATACTTCCTCAACGATGCCTTTCTCCACCTGGGCTGGGAGTCGACTATCAACTTTACCCCTTCAGGCTTGGAGATTTCTGCTGTGTACAGTGGCACTTTTGGCTCCTCTCTGATTCTCTTGTTGATTGTGGCGGCTTTGTACTTTAGCAAAGGATATGGGAGAGAGGTCTATAGACGTTCACGCCGACGGTTGCTAGTGTCTATCTCTTGAATGGTCATTGATTTATAAACCCTCTTCTCCCATTCCAAGGCTTCTTTGGCCGTGTCTCTGCTTTTCGCTTCTATGGCCTTTCGCAGCTTCTCTTCTTCTTCGTGTGTCAGATCTTGTGGCTCTTGAGAGGGTTCTACAAGGATTTCCTCTTGCATGGGTGTGTCCACAGGATCTCCCACATTTTCCAAATCTACTCCTTCCATGGTTGCTGGCCCGGTGCTGAACTGCTCTTCTTTCCGCTGGCCTCTCAGCTCTTCTATTGGCTTTTGAAATGTCTCTTTTTTTGCTTCAGCTTACTCTCCCATATTCACAAGGAGGCCGTTCAAATCGGCATTTATCTTCTCCGCCTCCTCGAGCTTTCTCTTGATGGTTTCTAGCTCATCTTGCATTGCCTTGTGCTCTTCTTCCATGCGGGTTTGCATGACCACTAACCCTTCGGCCATCATCAGCCTTTGCTTTTTCTCTAAGGTCAACTCCTTTTGGAGCTCTTTCATTTGTTCTTCATAAAGCTGGCTCTCTGAAGTGGTGTGAGTCGAGGTAGTATCTCTGACTCTGGCAGGAGATGCTCGTAATCGTTGGATGGTTTGATCTTTAACCTTAATCTGGTCCTTAAGCTCAATGACCTCATCCTGGCTAGCCTCCTACTCTATCTCTACCTTCTCTTTGGCATTCCGTATGGATTCCACTTACTTGGACTCTTCAGCAAGTTGTAGGGTTAGGTTATCCCTTTCCCTCTTTGCATCTATCAATGACTTGCTGAGTTTTCTATATTCTTCTTCGGCTCCTTGCAGTCTTTGAGCTGCCGCTTGATTCTCTCTTTCCATCTCTTGGCATATTTGCAATGCCTTTGCTAGACTGGCTTGCAGCTCTGCTTCTCTCTCTATATGCCTTTGGCTTTGTTTTTGTAAAGTGTCGACTTCAGACTTGATCTGCACTTCATTGGATTTGAGAGCAGCCATTTCACTTTTTGTGGCCACTGATTGTGACCTAAGCCTGGTTAGCTTGGTCATCACCACATCCCAATCATTGGTGGGTGGGTGCAGGTCCACTATATGAGTGGCCATCTCTTTTAGCTCCACTAACCACCACGGGCTCTGCATCAGCTCTTTGGGCCTTGTGCTTGCCAAGTCAAATGCGACTGTGGCTGCCTCTTCTTTTGAATATCTAGCAGCTAGTAGATCTAGAAACGTGTTATACCTTGCTTCATTTGGTGCTGGCTGCTCACTTTTAGGCTTAGCTTCTTCTTTTTGTTGTTTCTCTTGGCTCTGTTCTTGCCTTGAATCTTCTTGATGTTTAGATTTGTCTAGCCCTTCCTTTTGTTGAGTTTGTGGAGGGCTACGAGGAGGTGGTGACGGTGGTGGGCTGGACTCAGGGCTGGATGGTGGAGTTGCCGGCTTTTCCTTGAAGTCCCTGTCCGCCTTTGTCTTTCTCTCTCTCTCTCTTGGCCTTCCTTCTCTTCTAGCAGTTGACGTCGGACTTCCTCCACTTCTGCTTCTGTAAATGGTACATGTGGGATATTTTTCGTCGTGGCATCCAGAATCTCAAAATTCTTAATATAGTCCTCAAATCTATCTTTGTGCACCCTTCGGGATGATCCCGACATTGCTTCTAGTGACGGCTTCCATAGCTCGCTCAAATCCCCCTTGAGGGCTCTTTCGACTCTGAAACTTTCCATTAGCCGCTCTAGCCGTGCCGCTTTTTGTGATTTCGTCTCTTTGACCGGCACTTGGACACTCTCTTTCTTTCCTTTCTTCAACTCTGGCTGCTCCTCTTTCACGGTTTCTAACCGGCGTTTCAACCTTGTGGCAACTATGGGTGCTTTGGGCTGTTCCTCTTCCTTATCTTCCTTAAGAATTAGCCAATCATTCTATGATGGAGGGTCATGCCATCTTCCCTTGGCGTGCAATGCCCCATATACCACTTTCGTGATCAGCTCACCCGACACAATATAGGTGGGGTTCTTGTTGCCCATCTTCACCAGATTGTCATGTATATAAGCTACATAGTTGATTACCTTCAGCTTGCTCTTCTGCATTGCCCAGGTGAAGGTTGTGGAAATTGCTCCAGGTGGCATTTTGTACTTTTGTGGCCACTTTGTACACATATGGAAGTACTAATTGTACAATTGACTCATGATTGCCACTTTAGGGTTGGCAATGTCTTCAAAGGTGTAGTTGCCTTTCTTTTCTGTGTACACCTTTACTTCCTCTCTTCTTTTGGTTACACTATCCCCTTTGTTGGAGAGGTCTAGTGCAGCTGCCACTACTTTCTCTGTGATTTCAATCACAGTGTCTGGCTTGCCCTGCAAATCCGTAACTCTGGCCACTCTATCTTCTTTGATTGTAGTCACAAACTCCCATACTCTTTTTATGTCAATTCCTACCAGCACAGCTTCAAAATAATTGTGGAGATCTATCTTCTCCAGGTACTTTGCCATCTTGCTTCTGACAAACTCATTGAGCTCCTGAGGTAGCATGGGTAGCTCTATTACATTTCCTTCGGTGTCTTTGAACACGCCTTGGTAGATCTTTAGATCATTTGACTGTAGCAAGTCGTCTTGGATCCACATGCTGGTTGGCTTTAGAGTTGCTTCTGGGATGACAAAGGTCTCTACTTCTTCCAAATAATCTTTTATGGTCATTCTCTTCTTCTTTGTCGGTGACTTTGCGGGGTCCCATAGATCCTGTTGCACTCAGTAGTCTGAAGTTAGCGTTTTTTCCATATCATCTGAGAAACTGAGTTTTAACTATCCAAATGACTTTAAAATTGAAAATAAAACTTAAAAGGAACTTAGGAAATTGTGCATGTGCTCACAGTGCAATTCTGGCCAGAAATTTTGATTTAGACCGCGTAGGATGTCTTTTTTCATCAGATTTTGGTGATACTTGACATGCTGGTGGTCCTTGGTCTGTGGAACATGGCTATGTGATTGAATTTGATTTGGGCATCAAAAAGTACATTTTTTGGCAGATTCAGGCTTTAGGCTCACAAATTGGGTAGAATATCCACAAGAGGTGGCAAATGATATCCAAATGGGTTGAAAATTGATATATGGGCTCCTTGCACCATGGTAATGGCTCCCATGATGTCATTTTTTGCACAGAAGGTAAAAAATGAGTTGGAGACATCCTACGTGTAGGATGTCTATTTCATCAAAATAGCTTGAGGTGTGTTCTGTGGGTAGCTCTTGGCCTGTGGAACATGGCCATGCTCTTGGATTTTGATTTAGACAAGATTTGATGTTGGTAAGACCATGTGTAGTGTTTTTGGGATCAAAAAGTGTATCTTGGAGGTGTTGGGGTCAAAAATGATTAGAATGGATTCAAACTTGATATATGAGCTCTTGGAAATGATATGAATAGATCTAGAATGGAAAAACACCCTCTGTAGGCCAAAAATGTCAAATAGACATCCTACGCGCAGGATGTCTACTTCATCATTTTTTGCAAGTGACCACACAGATTGGTTGGCAATGTGCTCATGAATGTATTGTGCAAGTTTCATGTGGTTTGGACAAGTTTTGGTAGGTCTATGGCCCATTATTGCCTCTATCCCCTAACTTCGTTTTTTCGTGCATATGAGGTCAATTTTGGTCCAAATGTGATGAAACTTGATGGCTAGCATGTAAAGGCTATTTAGAAACTTTGTACAATGAAAAATGTTGGGTTTTGTCCCCAGAAATGGCCTTGAGACATCCTATGCGTAGGATGTCTCCTGATGAAATTTATGTGGAGACTACTACTGGTGCCTGCCCTTAGTCCCCCTGAGTCCCTTTTAAGCCTAATTTCAACAAAAAAGTCAAATAGATAGAAAATAACTCCCTGTGTAGATTTCAGAGACTCCGAGCCTTTTTCTGAATTTTGGAGTGCTTTTCGGCGATGAAATTTCTTGATGTTGGTCTCCATAGCTTCCCGATCCTTTGGGGATCCTTGCCGTATGGATTTTGTCGACTTTGGCTTCACCGGAGCTCCATTTGGCAATTTGTCACTCTAAAAGCACCCGTGGTTGCGTTTACATGTCTTCGATGACTTGTGGTGGTCTACCACCATAGACTTGGTTGTTGATGGTCTAGGAAAGCCGCTCGTGAAGTTTGGTGGAAAACGGACATGGGGTTTGGCCGTGAGAGCTATTTGACGCTTTGTGTGTCTAATGTCGTTTCTGAAGTTTAGTGCCGCTTCGGGTCACCTTTTTCTCATGTGGGCTACATAGACTTGTCGAGCATGTCGAGATGCTCCTACCCATGAATTTTGGTAGCATTTGGGCGTCTCTCCGCC
Source organism: Adiantum capillus-veneris (assembly GCF_014529385.1). NCBI lineage: Eukaryota > Viridiplantae > Streptophyta > Polypodiopsida > Polypodiales > Pteridaceae > Adiantum > Adiantum capillus-veneris. Next base: position 110,450,664 of record NC_140955.1, on the reverse strand, counting down.
GATTTCCCATTTGGTGGCCTCTTGCGGGGCTCTAGGAATTTAGGGTTTTTCTCGATGGTTTTCTACTACCCTTGGACATCCAAGACTGGTCTCCTATGGTAGGGTAAGCTTCCGATGAAGTCTCATTGCTTTTGGGTTAGCCACATTAGGTGGCCACTTCTACTTGTAGGTCTCTACTGCCCGTTTTCTGTGTGAACCCTACGCTAGTTTTCACGACAAAACGACAAACATGCGCGAAAAGCTCAAGGTGGTGAGCCTACCTCTCATGTCTGAAGCCCGTCGGGTAGTCATACGCATCGTAGAAGCTGCTGGAAGTTCCGTTCGCTCTGGGTGGCAGAAGCTCTCTTCCAAAGGTCAATAGTGGAAATGAGCTAAAAATGAAGTGAAAAATTCTTATAATGGGGGTCCCCGAACCACTTTTCATGAAATTTGACATGTGCTTTCAACTTCTTGCGAGATGCGGTTTAGGATTAAAAATTTCTTGAGTTGGACTCCATTTGCCCAGTTTACGAGAAATTTGACGTTTCGGTCAAAATCTGGCCAAAACACGCTTTCCGCTTTAGTCTCATAATTGCACCCCCACTGTACCATAGGTTGTCCTATAGTCACTGATCATCCCCATTTTTTTTTTCATTACGACCATTTTTCACCTGTTTTTTGTATTTTTGAAGCTTTTCTGCCGAAAATTAGCAAAATTAAAAGGAAAATAGCAAATCAAACCTAGAAAATCCCCAAAAATCATAATAAATCAAAAAATATCACCACAAAATATTATATACACTCACATGCAATTTTTATGGTCGGATTTCTCCTTTTTACCAATATTTTGCCAAAAAAATGGCTATATTTTACTTATATACACACACCAAAGGGCTTGATTTGGTGTTTGGTCCCATATACTTGTAGATTCATGTTGTATAAGGGCATATGTACTTGGATTAGTCCAGAAAATTTTGCAATCAAACAACAACCCTTAAAAATAGTCGAAAAACATGCCCTTTTTTGCTCTTTCTGCCATTAGGTCTGCATTTGAGAATGCCTCCCCCCTTCCTAGCTGGAGTCCTCCCGGACGACAAGGTATCACCTCGGAGTATGTGCCGTCCATGGGTTGAAAAATTTGTGCTAATGCTTGGCCGTGTAATGTGACCCTATTTTATGCATACTCGATCAATGCATGGAAAAATTAATGCTGTGCAAGAGAAGGGTATAAGCAAGATGCTTATTGGCATTCGCCGTTGAGGTTTCCTGTTTTATTTGCAAGTAAAAGCTATAACTCTACTGCTCTTTGTTTGATTGTCTTTCTTGCAACGTTCGGCTGCTTTGCCGCTACTGTTGATATGGCCATAGTTGTCTCCTTGGAGAGAATTTTCGTGGAGGAATTGGCCATACCTTGTCTCTTTTGCTTTCCATTGGTAGATTTTCTTTGCCAGTTTTTGTAGGTTTATTGCTACTACTGCCTTGGTTGCCATTGTTTTGTTGTTGATGGGCACCCACATAAAACGGGTGGTCGGTTTCATATACAGTTGTCTGCCTTCCGATGTTGCTTGTACTAAAGGGAGTTCCTTTTGCTTCGGTTTCGGGATCCAGATGCGAGTCGTATTTGAGTTTTTTCTTAGCATTTTCTTTGGGATCTATATCTGTTTTATTTCCTTGGTTTTTGTTTGAACTATCTGTTTCGGTTGAATTCTTATGTTGTAGTGTTGTTTGTTTACAATGTCATTTCTATCCTTCCGCACCCATACTTGTTTTTCTCGTGTTGCTAACTTGGATCTCTTTACTGCGGTCGGTTACTTTTAATACTTGTAGTAAACAATGTTGGCAGTTACCTGTTTGTTAGCCTTGGGTATCATGTTGTTCTTTAGTGGCACCCTTCCTATTGGCTTTTTATCCGGTGATTGCATTGCTGGCAGCGGATTATTCCGGGGTTGTTGAGCAAAGGCTACCACCTGTTGTTCTTGTGCATGCTGAATCTTGACTGCATTCGCATTCCAATCTATCTACACATTGTACTCCTTTTACCAAGGTTGTCCCAACAACATGGGGTGTTGTGTGTTGTCATCCCCGACCACATAAAACTTGTGTGGGTAAATATATTGATGTATTTGTACATGCAATATAGTCCATCCCAATGTTTTCAGTGAATGTGATGTACTACTTTCCAACACTTGTGGAGTAGGATGAAGTTGACCTGTGGGCTTGAGATATTTGTATAATCTGTAAGAGATCAAATTTGCTTGAGCTCCAGAATCAAGCAATGCCATCGATTCAACTTGATTGCTACCCACTTTGATTGCACTTATTGGCTCCATTGTGTCTTCATCAAAATTTGTTAGTCGAATGGCATTGATTCGCAAGAGTGATCCACATTGTTGTTGTTGTCATAGAAGCCTTCTTTTTGCAATGCGTTCTTTTGCCTCTGCTTGAGCTTCTTCCCGTACCCTCTGTTTCTCCTTCATTTATTGTTTTTCTTGATGGATTTGTTGAAGCATATTCTGTGTTAGTGGTAATTGATATTTCTTCAATTGACACCCACTAATCCAATTTGGCATTTCTTCACCTGCTAGCAAGCTTGAGAGCTCTGCTTTGTGATAGATCACTAATCACAAAGGGTCCCATCCCTCGCTTTTTAAGTTTCTTGGCATTTTGCTTCAAAGGTATAAACAAGTACATGATCACCTATTTTGAACTCCTTTGTGCGCACATGCTTGTCAAAAAACTCTTTTTGTCTTCTCTTTTTAGCATAGATCGAAGCTACAGCTCTCAAGTGGAGTTCATCTAGCTTTTCAAGATCATCTATTCTTGAAGAGAGCTCATGCCCTATCCATTGTAAGCGTTTCGCTACTCGTAGAGTTGGGATTAAAAACTCTATGGGTAATATAGCATTTAGGCCAAACACCATGTTGTACGGTGTTGTTCCTATCAATGTTTTGTAAGCTACCCTATATGCCCATAGTGTTGATTGTAGTTGCTGATCCCAATCTATTCTTGACTCTGATACAATTTTAGTGAGAATTGTGCATAGTGTTTTATTTGTGGCCTCAGCTTGTCCATTTGCCTGTGGATGATATGGAGCAGATTTTCTGTGTATGACCATGAATTCCTCTAGCAGATATTTTCTGTGTATGACCATGAATTCCTCTAGAAGATATTTGATGACTTCATTAAGAAAATGTGTTCCTCGATCACTGACAATTTCTATTGGTAAACCGTATCGTACAAAGACATTCTCATACAAAAATTGTGTAGTGGTTCGTGCATCTTCTTTTTGTGTTGCCTTGGCTTCCGCCCATTTCGTGAGATAGTCCATAGCCACAATGATATATATGGGTATGGGTGTGATATGCACGTGGTGAAATAGGTCCCACAAAATCAATGCCCCATTTTGCAAATGCCCTTGCTCCCATCATTGGCTGTAGTGGCATCTCATCTCTCCTTCTCGGCACCTTGGTGTGCTGACATGCGTCACAATGCTTTACAAACTCGTCAGCATCCATATGCAATGTAGGCCACCATATTCCTGCGAGGTTAAGACAATTTGTGCCATCTTATCGCCTGAAAAATGGCCTCCACTTATGCCTCCATGTGCGTGTTCTAGAATCAACATGTATTCACTTTCACTTGCACAGATTCTAAGTTGATTGTCTTTTCCCGCTTATCGAGTTGGTTCCCAATTAAATATAGTTGCGAGCTTCCAACTCTATAGCCCTTTTTCGTGCTCTTGTTATGTTTTCAGGAAACGTTCTTGTGGTTAAGAAATCAATGATATATTGACTCCATGCAGGTGCAATGTTTACTTGAAACAATATCGTGTGATCCACTAGTCGTTTGGCACTACATATAGTACAATTGTTAACATAAGCATGTGTGTCCGCGTACATAGTTGGCCAATAAACCCCCAACTGTTTCATTCTCTGGTGTGTTTTCACTGAAGAACAATGAAATGCACAATCCTGGACATGTGCTTCTTCAAGATAACACTCAAA
>NC_140955.1:110419102-110446481 GCF_014529385.1 Adiantum capillus-veneris | reverse complement strand
GCATTGTGTATGAGCCAATGGTTGGGCAACTTGAGCGGGTAAGACGTCTCATTGATAGGCTTCAAGATTTGGAAAGGACCATAGTATCTTTTTGCTAGCTTAGCATAATACTTTGGCCCGTAGGATTTCGCATGTCGTTTGTCTCAATCGAGCCTTAGGAAACTTAAGTAAGACCCAATCATTTTCTTTGAACGTTAATGCCCTTATGTGCTTGTCAGCAATAGCTTTTTGCCTTTGTTGAGAGATGGATATGGCCTCCTTAATCTTTTGAAAAGATTCTTGTAGGTCATGGCTATACTCATCGGTAGCGAAGATCTTCCCTTGTACTTTGAGTAGCAAGGGACTTTTAGGTCTTCCCAATGATCTCAAAAGGTGATTTTCTTTAGAAGTATGTAAGTATTTATTGAAGGCATACTCTACAAGAGGTCTTCCCCAATGATCTCAAAAGGTGATTTTTCTTTAGAAGTATGTAAGTATAACGTTTTACCTATGTGGACACTAGTACTTTGCATTGCACCAAACCCAGGACACTAGTACTTTGCATTGTTGATATCCTTGATGTGCAAAGGCTTTCCAACAAAGCCACTACATCTTGCTTGGCGTAGCTATTGTCGACATGCATGCCAATGTGGTGTACTTCCGAAAGCTCAAAAGAGTCCTGACCTGCTTCTTGTGGCGATGAGATCTCTTGGATTGCATTGGTTGAAGGATACACCAAACAGGTCTAGGTTGTTTACGATAATTGCAAACCAATGGCTTCTCTCAAGATGTGGTCTCTTGGAATGCACTCAGAGGGTTGGCCAAGGAAGCTTTGATGGAGCTAACAATCTGATTGTAAGTTTGTTTGCAACCAGACGCACATGGTCTTCCAGCCATGTGATGAAGTGCGGTACATCAAAAATGTCTTGGAACTCACTGCAAGTTATGTAAGAGCATAGAAAAGGAGAACAGTAAATAAAGTCTTATCATATGACAACTGAATGCAGTCATACCTTTGAGTCTGCCCAGAACTAAATATGATCTAAATATGGTAACACTTGAAGTATGATCTAAATATGGTATTACAAAGTGCTGCATTCATAATCCTTGCAATAGCATACATATCTAAAACTTGCACATAGACAGATGACGTGAAATATACCAATTGAACAACACCTCCGTTTAAAACAAACTCTAAATTGCATTGAGTGCGTTTGCACACAGCAGTGGCAACGTTTTGATGATGCAAGCGATTTTTGGTCAGATTTGGGCGGAGCAAGGCTTCGTTTAGTGGGAAGACAAAAAGAAACTTTTCAACATTTAGTCTATTCAAGGGCAAGGAGACAATGCAGCTCATATATGCTTTAGCCCCGCCCTTCAACTCGTGCAAATCCGCACAGAGTCTTGCTCGTATTTGGTTCAACCCCCATTTGCATTGATTAAAACATAGCCATTTATCCCTTTGCCTGGCACTGCAGACCACTTTAGAGCATGGATGTTAAAAAGTTAGCTTCTGATGTTCAATCCATTTATCTGCAATACACCGGACAAAGAAGATGGTTTTTGAGGGAGGGAGATCATATTCTGTTCTGGCCAGAGGGGCTTTCAAGGTGTCATCCGGTTAAATTTAGAGCGCTAGTGTGTACGTGAATGCCCTTGATGTTAAAGATCTTAAATTTTGCAAGGGCATTCGCTGTGTTTGCATGCCATAGAATGGACCCAATATGAATGCATAATATGGAAGTTCATGCATGGCGTTGAAGCTTTACTTATAGTTGAGAGAGCTGGGCGCCAGCAGAAGCCTCAGCATGGAGATGAGGCTAGTCTGCAGAGAGAGAGAGAGAGAGAGAGAGAGAGAGAGAGAGAGAGAGAGACGTTTCAATAGCTGCTGCTTCTCGTTTTCCCTCAAGAATGGATCAGCCACTGAGAACGCACGTTAAAGGCTCCAGCAGCTGGAGGCAAGGCTTCAAGATCGGTAGCGCCTATGATGGGTGAACCTAATAAATTTGATCGGGGTATGAGACAGGGGGGAGAGAGAGAGAGAGCCGATCCTTGGGACTAAGTGACACCCATATTAAATGTGGGGTGGAGTAATGGGATCGACGGTCGGGGCTACGGGCGGGATTTCGCGACGCACTAAACCTGATCAGTAGGAAAAACGAGGGGCGGGATCTCGAGGCGCACTAAACTTGGTCAGTAGAAAAAACGAAGCGCGTCGTCAAAAAGGCGAGGCGCATTAAACATGGCCAACAGAAAAAATGAGGCACGACGGTGTGATTTGAACCCAAGAGCTGGTCGTTCGAATTTAAGGTCACGTAGGCTAACCACCTCACCCGCGCACGCATTGTGTATTCAATACCCTTTTTACAACATTATATTATAAAATAAAATGCATTTCCCAGGTTGTCCAGGTTTAGTGCGTTTCAGGTTTAATTTTTGATTTGATTTTTGGGGTTGCGATCTTCTCGGCTTTCGCACGTGAGCTTCTCCGCTTTTGATCCCATTGCTTCCCCCTCTTAAATATGGGTGTTACTTAGTCCTGAGGAGAGCCGAGCAAAACCGTCCCCAATCTTTGCTGACCGTAAGGCCGGTTCAGACTACACATCCCATGCCAACTTTTTCTTAGATGGACCAATGAGATTTTTCTCGCTTTTTTCCAAGGATGAAAACTGAGGACAAGGTCCTCTAGGGGCTATGAGGCCACATAGAATATTGGCAAGGGCCATATTTAGAAGGTTTATAATAGGGATAGATTGGGTTGAGACTCACATGTCATTACACCAGGTGGCACAACCAGGTGGCACAACCACCCTTTTGTCATGTATGACTAATGGGTAAGTAGCAAGCGACCCATCATGATGCCTTGCATTTGAATACATTTGATATATTACATAGGATTCTGGATATTGAGATAGATCTTTGTATATTCCTCCTTATCACATATTACCATCTATGGACATCCATCCCTTTGTTTGGATGCTTCCATAGAAATCCATTCTTCAAAAAGTACCCATATGCCTTTTTTTCTTATCCTCTTGAATTTGTGTTCATACCAGTTGTCTTGTCCTTCTAAAGAACTCAAGTAGCGCCTAATAAGCAACCATTAACCTTATCCTCTAAGTTCCCAAGCACACTTGGTCACCCTTAGCATGAGAAATAGTGTAAAAATTATACTACATCATCTCCCTCAATAACCATACCTTCCCCCCCCCCCCCTCTTTCTTTTCATCTTCATATCTTGCCTTGGAGAGCTATTTTATTTTTCCTTTTGTTCAATATGCTTGAACTAAGGATTCAAGGACTTAATGTACGAAATTAATCACAACATTGCAAGATCAAGAGTTGAAAGACTTATGATCATTCCAAGAAGAGGTAAAAAATCCATTTCCATGACCACAATTGCTTAAATCAAGCACTCTGTGTCACACTTCAATGTTGTAACCATTACCAACAATTCCTCTTTACACATGCTCGAGAGAATTTAAAACCTTAGCACCAGATCTCACCACATACTCTTTCCTTCCCTCATCATCTTGCCCTATCGTCCATTGTGAGCTCACAGGAGCAACCCAAGAAGAGAGTGTAGAGAGATACAGAATAAGAGAAGAGAGAAGAGAGATCCACATAGATTAAACTCTTTATTCCAATAATTACTAGGATTTGAGAATACTTATTACATAGACTACAAAAAATGCACAGTGTCCGGTCGCCTGTTTACTTGGGGCTGACGTATTGGCTTTAGCACCCCAACAACCTTCACTTAAAGGTCAATGTGCCTTTAAGAAATGGGGGTGACAATACACACACACACACGCGCGCGCGCGCGCATGCACACAGATATAGAGTAGAAGCTCCATCTACTCAATGCCCATCATAGTTTTTCAATGTCCAAACCACTCTGAGCATGAAGTCCTTTGGATTCTCACTAGTGTGGACATTGGCATAATGCATTTGCTTATCCACCAACACCTCATGCGTGAAGTGATACTTTGCATCCACATATTTTGTCTTCTCATGAAACACCAGGTTCTTTGCCAATTGTAGAGCACTCTATCACAATGTAGCATGGGCATTTCAACATTGATCCCCAAGCCTCCACTAAACGATAAAGCCATATAGCTTCCTTGCCTCTGATGTTGCAACATACTCAACCCTATAATAGACAAGGTAACACAATCCCAAAAGCAAGATCGCCATGGGACTGCACCTCTATTGCATGTGAAACATAACATAAAGTGTGTATCTTCTCTTGTCCATATCTCCTACATAATCAACATATGTGTAACCCATTACACATGCTTCTTAGATTCCAAAACAAATGCGCATTTGCACCATTCAAGTATCAAGTAATCCCTTTGACTGCTTTACAATGTTCTTCCCTAGGTTTAACATATATCTGCTAACCATTCCCATTGCAAAAGAAATGTTTGGATGCATGGTAATCATAGTATACATCAAACTCTAAATTGTAGATGAATAAGGCACTTTAGCCATTTTAGCCTTCTTTTCATCAAACTTTGGAAAATCCCTTTTATACAATTTCACATATTGAGACAATTGAGTGCTCAATGTCGTCCCCCTCTCTTGATTGAAACGCTTGAGCACCTTGTCAATGTACTTTGATGGAGACAAATAAAGAAACTTCTTAGATCTGTCTCACCAAATTTGCATGCCAAGTATGTGGCTTGCATCACCCATATCCTTCATCTCAAAGTTTTCATGTAACTTTGACTCAAGACTAAACTATCTTCACTGCTTTTCGTGGCACTCAACATGTCATCCACATAAAGCATCAAAATTAGCAAGCTACCATCTTTAGCTTGCTTACTATAGTGACAATGATCCACGTTGCCCCCTTTTGTAACCCTGACTGACCATAAATGAGGGAAATTAATGATACACTCCTTGATGATTGTTGCAAACCATATAGGCTTTTGTCCAACTGACACACCAAGTTCTTCTTGCCCTTCTCAACAATCCTTCTAGCTACTACATATAAACTTCTTCATGAAGATCACCCTGCAAGAATGTTGTCTTGACATCCATCTATTTAAGTTCCATGTCCTCTATGGCTAAAAATGCTAGCACCACCATACATAGAGTAGTCAACTTGACAACTAGAGCAAAGATCTCATCAAAGTCAATACCTTGCTTTTGCTTAGACCCTTTACCAACAAGTCATGCTTGCACTTTGGTTTTTTATCATGAGGTGTGATATTCATTTTGTAACTTGTATATCGCATGTGATCTTCTTCTTAGGATGTTGGAGATCCTTAGACTCTTATCTAGACCATTTATCAAGAAGGTTCACAAGAATTTCCTTTGGTCAAGGGAACACTTCACCTCTAAATCAGCTAAATTCAATTGACATGTTTGTTGTCTCCCCAAGGACAAAGATGGACTTGGAATCGAGGACATGGCTAGTCTAGCTCATAATCATTATTGTCCGTTCAACCAACCTATCCTTACTCCTTTGATTAGGGGAACTTTGCTCAAACACGGGAAATTGAGGATTAGGTTCAATGGGTCAGGGGAAGAATCTAGAAGGTCAAGCTTTCTTGGATACTTCGCAGAGGGTGTTGGACTATCCGTTTTGGGTTTGTTGATGATACTCTAGTTGTGATGTGGCTATTTATCGAGCCTGGTTAGTGAAATTTTTCATTGTAATTATACTCAGATTATGGTAGTGGCTTGTATTTCGTCCCTACCATATCCCCATGTTTTGTATCAATATCAATCCTTGAGCCCTTTCTTGGGCTCTTTAGGGAAAATTACCCCTAAAATTTGGGGGAGTTCCCAAAATACCCTCAAATTTCAAAAATTCCCAAAGTACTCATATTTTGCCAAAAATTTCCAAAATGCCCTTAAGTTGTTTCAAAAATCCAAAATACCCAATGTGATTTCATAAACATCTCCAAACACTTTCACTTTTGCAACTCTTCATAAGAAGGTTAGTTCTCCACCAACCAATGATGCTTTTGGACGGCATTGTGGGCTCTCAAGGTGGAATGGCTTATTGTTACTTGGTAAGTCTCATGAGGTTTTTCACTTTCTGATCTTGGAATTAGCCACTTGGCCCAAACTTAGCCCTTGGATGATTGAAATCTGGGTCATGGAAAAGCAGACAATGGAACTATAGTTAGTGTAAAAATTCAATTTAATTATAATAGTGAAATTTTGGTCGTAGAAAAGCAGACAATGTAACTATAAATAGTGTAGAATTCAATTTCTCCCTTAAGTGCAAGAGGATTTTCCAAAGCTACGAGGGCACGAGAAGGACATGGCCCTTAGACGCAGGGAAACAAAGCGATGGTGAAGGGATGATGCAGTAGGATGGAAGGGGTATCGAGCAAGTGTGTAGTAGAGGGCCTGGCCTAAATTTCGGACTCTCAGCCAACGTGGCAAAACTGGCAACCGGTGCACTCGGTAAAAGCCCCCCCCCAAACCCCAAATTATTTGAATTTGAATAAGTACAATATCGCGGGGTGCTGATCAGCGCTGCGGCCTATACCCTGCTGGAATGAACTGAGCCTACGGGTGCGCCCACCCGGGTTCAAACCTTAGGCAGGGCAGACCAGCCTTTGCTCGTTCATAGAGTGTGTTTAAACACTTTTGGTGAATGAACATCACCGCGAATGAACCAAGTTTTGACCGGCTCACCTACTAAACAGGTTGTCCCTGCGGCCACATGGAGGCTCTCAAGGATGCCACATCCTTGAGAGTCTAATATTTAGAATGAGCCGTAGTAGAGAGGTGACCAGCTGGTCAGCCAGGGCAACTATGTGAGGAGCTGCAAGATGGTGGGGTCTCCATTGCTTGTACTCTTACAACACAGGGGGATGGTTGTACTCTCTCTATCAGGTACTCTGTTGCGACATGGTCGAGTCTTGTTGTAGCATAGGAACAGGGGAGCAACCATAATTGTGGCATCATGAGGGATGGGGGGGATAGAATATGCTTCATTAATTAATAGAAAACAATATAGAATAACGGGAGTATGTTGCCGCGATCTTGCGAGCAGGTCATTTTACAGGGTATCTGCTCAGATACCGCACAAAAGCTAAAGCAAAAGGAGAGTTCCCCTGAGAAAATGGTGGGGACAGAGCCGCATGGTAGGAGCTGAGTGAGACGAGATGATTTTTTTTGCAGGTGCGTAGGTGATGTTTTTTGTCCATTTCGGGCAGAAGGGCGACAGGCGCGGACGGGAGAGGTGGTTGCTCTCTACGGACCTGCAGCACACCTGTGTTGGACAGGGTCTCGTCTCTCTATTCTCTCTCTGTCTCTCTCAAGCTGCGACGGAGCTGGGGTGGCCAAGGTGTAGTGTCTCAGTGAATATAGGCAAGCGTGTGTAGGTAGAGCTGAGGACAGGCACACGATTGCTCACAGCAGAGGAAGAAGAAGAGGAGCATGCTGCTTGCTGTAGTAATACAACGATTGTTGCTTGGTGGTCGTGCGCAGACCAACGGGGAGTAGTAACAGACCGATTGTTGGTTGGTGGCGTTTTGCTGCCTCCAGTGAGTGCTGCTAGGGTGGCGCAGACAAGAGCGCGTCGATCGGACAACGAGCCTAGCGCGTGGGACTTTTTCTTTTCGCGGTACTCTCGGCACGGAATCTGGGGCACTAATAAATTAATGTATGCGTGCGTAGACCCAGTATGCCAACCATCATACGTAAAAAATAATAATTGGGTTTGATTAATTGGAATCTTCAAAGATCCCTTAGGGAGTAAAGAGAAAAAGAATTGCAAAGCTATTAACAAGTGGGGATGAGGGGACTTAAAGTAGTTGTCAGTCGAGGAGATGACAATTGGTAGCCAACGAACGAGGGGTTTGGAGCAAGGCAACAACGGATTGAGTCGAAGGCCACACGGCTGGATGATAGGGAGGAGAATCAAAGGTCTGCAAAAGGAGCTTGACCATGAGGCTAAGTTGAAGAAGAGGAACAACACATAAGTAGGTAGCCAAAACGAGTTTTTTGCAAACCATTAATTAATTGGGAAGAAAGGAAAAGGGAAGGCTGGGGGGAATTAAGGCGAATAGCCTAGTGGTTAAGCTTGTCTTTTTAGTGTCTACGTGCTGAGGTCAAATCCTAGGGAATAAGGGTGCGTTTGAAGCTAATTCGAGATGCTGAAGCATCTTGGGAAGATACTATGTATTGGAAATTGCAAGTAGAGCAAGTAGTAGTGGTGATAGTAGACATAAGTAGTGGTGATAGTAGACATAATTGTAGAAGTGAACGCGATACTTAGTAGGCACAAATGCCTCTATTTGTGAGTCATTGGTGAAAAATTATATAGATAACACACTTAAAGATAGATTTCTAATTTTGAAAACACTAAACTATGCAAAATTTAGAGCAATTCATCATTTTTGAAATTTGGAGGGTATTTGAAGGATTCCCCAAATTATGGATTTGGCTTTTGGCATATCACACATTTTGAAACATACTCTTGTATGTCCACTTTCATGGTAGACCAATAGAAGTATGTCTTTACTCCTTGAAGAGTATGTTGAATGCCTCTATGCCCTACACATAGGGAGGAGCATGGGATTCATACATGACTTTCTCACGAAGGGAGTGGGTAACATATGGCCTATTGACATTGAGAAGATAACCATCCTATAAGGTGAATGGTTCCTCTTTCTTCCCCAAAGCAATAACTGACATTACATCTTTGAAGTCAAGGTCAATAGCATACTCATCTATCATGGAAGATAGATCATTGTGAGTTGCTATAGACACCGCAATGACTTTTGGTCATCATGAAAGTGCATCCGCCACTTAATTGTGCTTACCAGCAACGTGAGCAATATGAAAATAAAATTGAGAAAGAAGATTTTCCCACCTCGTTTGTTTGTCGAAAAGCTTGGTTTGCGTCATGAAGTACTTAAGACTTTGGTGGTATGTTCGTAAAATAAATGAAGTCCCCAATAAATAGTGCTACCATGTGTCAAGGACATGTAGACAGCTAAAAGCTCTTTCTCATAAATGCCCAAGACCTATTCATTCATATTGAGCCTTTCTACCTTGCTTGCCAATGTTTACGTAGCCCCTCATTTCTTTAATGGAAGCAAGGTTGGACAAGTGGTGGACCTTGAAACCAAAGCCTCTTTGCTATATGAGAGCATAGGTTGGACCTAGTTATTATACCCACTGCCACCTATCAACTACTATAGGACTATGCTTTCCAATGTCCAAGTATCCCTTGAGTCTTGCAAGGTTGAACACGTGGTGGATTATTGAAACCAAAATCCCCTTTCTATATCAGAGCATATCTTGGACAATTGGTGGACCTAGTTATAATTCCCCTCCTTTCTTTAATGGAAGAAAGGTTGGAAAAGTGGTGAATCTTGAAACCCAAACCCTTTGGCCATATATAGAGGATAGCTTGGACAAGTGGTGGGCTTAGTTGTAGTATCCAATGTCCAAGGTCCAAGGTGAACTATGTAAAGACCTTACTTCCAAAAACAAAGTCGTACAAGTGGTTCTCCTTCAAACCAAAACGTTCTTAGTGTATTAGAACATAGCTTGGAGAAGTCGTGGACTTAGTTGTAATGGTGAATGTCCAAAGCAAACTATTATAGGACCTTGCTTCCCAAATCAAGTTTGGACAAGTGGTGGATCTTGAAACCAAAACCCCCTTACTATATTAGAGCATAGCTTAGATAAGTGGTGGACCTAGCTGCCATGGAAAATGTTCAATGTGAACTGCTACAGGACCTTGCTATTAAATGTCTAAGTAGAGCTAGCTTCTTTAAAGGAATCAAGGTTTGAAAGTGGTGCATCTTGAAACCAAAAGCCCTTTATTGTATTAGAGCATAGCTTGGACAAGTGAGGGACCTAGTTTTAATGTGTGATGTCCAAAGAAAAGTATTACAAGACCTTGCTTTCCAATATTTGAATTGGTCAAGTGGTTAAAACTAAGTATAAAACTTTGACCATTTTCTTCTCGAATTGCCAAAAAGCTAGTTTTAGACACCCCTAAATGAAAATGGTTTAGGGTGGCCTTAAGCAATGTTTTTTCAAAGACTTGAACAAAAGGGTTGCCGAAGAGTAATGAAAATTTATTATGGCTTGAAGTGCCTGAGTATGTGAAAACAAGCCTAGGTTTTCCACGAGGCAAAAGGTGACATAATAAGAACATTGGAAACTTAGGATTGACCATGTGGCCTAAACTTTGGCAAGTGAAGTGGTGGCCAAGTTTTGTGGCACAGTGTGCACTTGGTCCTATATGTGTTGACCACTTGGCTAAATCTAGGACCATAAGGCCAAACCTTTGGCACCTTAAATATAGTATAAGACATAATCTAGAACTGCTATAGTAAATTAGTAGTATAGTTAATATGTTAATATTTGTATTATATTTAAGTATATGTTAAATATAATTTATGTTCAAAATTTCACTAATGAAGAATGTTCCCATTTAGCACTCCAGATGCGGGGTCTTAGGGCAATGCCACAATGGGGTGACAAGGCAGCGCTTCCACGTGAGGTTTGGGGGTAGCGCTCTTGATGGGGATGTGGAATATAGCGCTCTCGATGGAGGGGCTTGGGAGGCTGATTTTGGGATATTGTTCCGGGCGGGGTCCTGGGGAAGCACCCCAGGGGGGGTCCGGGGCAGTGCCCCGGGCGGGCTCAAGGGCAACGCCCCCCGGGGCTAGGGGCAGCGCCCAAAGATTTATTTTTTTTAAGTGAATTCATAGTATAGAGTTACACATGTTTTGCATATTTTCAACCATGATTTCTTTAATTTTGGCTGTGTGAATTGGTTAATGTTTTATATTGCTTTTGTTTTTTTTAATCCTATGATAAAACATGGACTTGTAGCATACGTGGCATTCTAATAAACCCTATCAAGATTAGGCACAGAGAGAGCGCACGAGCAACGCACACAGAGAGCAGGCGAGCAGCAAACACACAGAAAGCGCACACGGATCGCACACAGTTGGAGTATACGCGCACGTAGAGGAGCAAGCCGGCATCGTACACAACACACAGGTGGAGCGCACAGGATTGAAAGTTCGCGCACAAGATAAAGAAACAGCAGCGTACGCAACGCTTTCCAGAAGGGCAGGATCGGGCATAGCTTCTTCTCAGGAGACATTGCACACCTCACGAATAGAGAAAAAACAGGGTATTTCTCTCTCTCTCACTCTCTGTCTTTCTCCATACAGAGAGTGGTTCTCTGTAACTCTTCTTGCACACACACTCTCTCGTCAAAAGACAGAGTACGTTTAATAAATATCCCGCACACATACACATATTCCTACACGTCGTCTTCCTCTCTTCCACATACATAACCACAGTGAAATCTATTATCTTGTTGTCTCTCTCTTGAAAACACATGCACATATTCCCACACATCGTCTTCCTCACTTCCACATACATAACCACAGTGAAATCTGTTATCTTGTTGTCTCTCTCTTGAAAATACGTGCACATATTCATATACATCGTCTTCCTCTCTTCCACATACATAAACACAATGAAATCTGTTATCTTTCTCTCTCTCTCTCTCTCTAGAAAACAGGTATTCTCTCTCTCTCTCTCTCTCTCTCTCTCTCTCTCTCTCTCTCTCTATCTATCTCTATCTATCTATCTCTGTATCTTGCTATCTCTCTCTTGAAAATACATGCTTGTATGTGTGCGTCTGTGTTATATATGTGTATGTATGTATATTTGTGTTATTTCATTGTAATACTCATACATAATGCAGATACACAATTACACTTAATTATGATATGCACACATAGTATATATACATACATAAATATCACAAATAACTAACACATTGTAATACTAGTAAACTTGAATGGAAGACTTACTTGCGTGATCTGTTAAAGTCGATTCTTGTAGCGAGTTTTGGATGTATGCTGAGCTGATTTTCCTCTAATCCATTTGTAGATATGATTGTAACTTCTGTTTCTCAAAAATAGTAGTGTTGTTTAGTGATACACCTAATGGACATAAATGGTTGAAACTAGGACATGTAGACCAAAAATACGTGTATTTCTTTGGATGAATATATACACTTTTTGGTGACCCTTACCACAAGTGGTGGACCTTGAGACCAGTGGACTATAAGGACCTCCAAACAATACCTTGTACACTCAATCCTTCTTGGTATCTAGGTTGGACAAGTGGTGGACCTTGTTCAAATTCTCTAACCACTCTCTCTAACATGGTGACATAATTTAGGTGTGATAAATTCATATCTATGCAAACTAATATCAGTTTAGGCTTGTTAATTTGAATTTGTTTGAATTTATGTACACTATAATGATTTGAGGTTTGCATATTTGAATTTAGGTGGTATAATGATATCTTTTTGTGGTAAACTTGAATTTAAAATCAATTTCGCGTGGAATATTTTAAATTTAAGTGGTAAAATTTAAATTTTTATAAAAAAGTTTGAATTTAAAAATTTGGGCGGGATATTTTAAAATTTAGGCGCGATATTTAAAATTTGGGAGGGATATTTTAAATTTATGCAATCAGATTTTGAATTTTAAATTTAGGCGGGAAGGTTTTGAATTTATAGCGAGATCTCTCTTACATAAGAGAGTATAGGTTGGACAAGTGGTGGACCTTAAAGCTACAGCATCCATGCTACTAGACATGATAGGTAGGGAATCTAGTTGAATATTGTATGTATAATATATATGTAATAGATCTAGCTTGGACAAGTGGTGGACCTTGGAGCAAAACCCCATGTAAAACATATCATGCACATTCCAAGTGGTGAGAAAAAATATCATTTAAGATATAGCCTTATAGGTTGGACAAGTGGTGGACCTTAACACCAAGATATTCTTAATGTAATGACATAGAGTGGAAAACTGGTGAATCTTGAGACCAAACCATGCTACTAGCGATAATAGCTTGGACAAGTGGTGGACCTTGAAAGTAATCCCCCCATCTACGAAATATCGTGGGTTTAAGGTATTTTGATGGAGCCTAGCATCTTGGAGACATGGTGCAGCTTGCTTCTCTTCATGTTTCAATGGAGCCTATCTTGGACAAATGCTGGAGCATCCTTCTCTCCATGTTTCAATGGAGCCTAGCTTGGACAAGTGGTGGACCTTTGCTTCTCTCTATGATTCAAGTGGTGGACCTTGGAACCAAACCCCCATGTAAAACCTATCATGGTCACTCCAAGTGGTGAGAAAGAATAACCTTTAAGATATAGCCTTATAGGTTGGACAAGTGGTGGACCTTAACACCCAAATATTCTTAATATAATGACATAGAGTGAAAAAGTGGTGAATCTTGAGACAAAACCACTCATGCTACTAGCGATAATAGCTTGGACAAGTGGTGGACCTTGAACGTAAACCCCCCATGTTTCAATAGACTTAGCTTCGACAAATGGTGGAGCATCGTTCTCTCCATGTTTCAATGGAGCCTAGCTTGGACAAGCGGTGGACGTTTGTTTCTCTCTATGTTTCAATAGAGTTAGCTTGGACAAGTGGTGGACCTTGAAACCAAACCCCCATGTAAAACCTATCATGGTCACTCCAAGTGGTTAGAAAGAATAACCTTAATGATATATCCTTATAGGTTGGACAAGTGGTGGACCTTAACACCCAGATATTCTTAATATAATGACATAGAGTGGAAAAGTGGTGAATCTAGAGACCAAACCACTCAGGCTACTACCAATAATAGCTTGGACAAGTGTTGGACCTTGAATGTAAACCCCTCATCTACGACATATCGTGGGTTTAATGTTTTTCGATGGAGCCTAGCATCTTGGAGACATGGTGCAGCTTGCTTCTCGTCATGTTTCAATGGAGCCTATGTTTTACAAATGGTGGAGCATCCTTCTCTCCATGTTTCAATGGACCCTAGCTTGGACAAGTGGTGGACCTTTGCTTATCTCTCTGTTTCAATAGAGTTAGCTTGGACAAGTGGTGGACCTTGGAACCAAATCCCCATGTAAAACCTATCATGGTCACTCCAAGTGGTAAGAGAGAATAACCTTTAAGATATAGACTTATAGGTTGGACAAGTGGTGGACCTTAACACCCACATATTCTTAATATAATGACATAGAGTGGAAAAGTGGTGAATCTTGAGAAAAAAACACTCATGCTACTAGCGATAATAGCTTGGACAATTGGTGGTACTTGAATGTAAACCCCCCATGTACAAAATATCGTGGGTTTAAGGTATTTCGATGAAACCTAGCATCTTGGAGACATGGTGCAGCTTGCTTCTCTTCATGTTTCAATGGACTCTATCTTGGACAAATAGTGGAGCATCCTTCTCTCCATGTTTCAATGGACCCTAGCTTGGACAAGTGGTGGACCTTTGCTAATCTCTATGATTCAATAGAGTGAGCTTGGACAAGTGGTGGACCTTGGAACCAAACCCCCATGTAAAACCTATCATGGTCACTCCAAGTGGTGAGAAAGAATAACCTTTAAGATATAGCCTTATAGGTTGGACAAGTGTTGGACCTTAATACCCAAATATTCTTAATATAATGACATAGAGTGAAAAAGTGGTGAATCTTGAGATAAAAATACTCATGCACTACTAGCGATAATAGCTTGGACAAGTGGTGGACCTTGAACGTAAACCCCATGTTTCAATAGACTTAGCTTCGACAAATGGTGGAGCATCGTTCTCTCCATGTTTCAATGGAGCCTAGCTTGGACAAGTGGTCGACCTTTGTTTCTCTCTATGTTTCCATAGAGTTAGCTTGGACAAGTGGTGGAACTTGGAACCAAACCCCCATGTAAAACCTATCATGGTCACTCCAAGTGGGAAGAAAGAATAACCTTTAAGATGTAGCCTTATAGGTTGGACAAGTGGTGGTCCTTAACACCCACATATCTTAATTAAAGTGGTGAATCTTGAGACCAAACCACTCAGGCTACTAGCATAATAGCTTAGACAAGTGGTGGACCTTGAATGTAAACCCCTCATCTACGACATATCGTGGGTTTAATGTATTTCGATGGAGCCTAGCATCTTGGAGACATGGTGCAGCTTCTTCTTCATGTTTCAATGGAGCCTATCTTGGACAAATGGTGGAGCATCCTTCTCTCCATGTTTCAATGGACCCTAGCTTGGACAAGTGGTGGACCTTTGTTTCTCTCTATGTTTCAATAGAGTTAGCTTGGACAAGTGGTGGACTTCGGAACCAAAATCCCATGTAAAACCTATCATGGTCACTCCAAGTGGTAAGAAAGAATAACCTTTAAGATGTAGCCTTATAGGTTGGACAAGTGGTGGACCTTAGCACCCACATATTCTTAATAAAAGTGGAAAATCTTGAGACCAAACCACTCAGGCTACTAGCAATAATAGCTTGGACAAGTGGTGGACCTTGAATGTAAACCCCTCATCTACGACATATCGTGGGTTTAATGTATTTCGATGGAGCCTAGCATCTTGGAGACATGGTGCAGCTTACTTCTCGTCATGTTTCAATGGAGCCTATCTTGGACAAATGGTGGAGCATCCTTCTCTCCATGTTTCAATGGACCCTAGCTTGGACAAGTGGTGGACCTTTGTTTCTCTCTATGTTTCAATAGAGTTAGCTTGGACAAGTGGTGGACCTCGGAACCAAATCCCCATGTAAAACCTATCATGGTCACTCCAAGTGGTAAGAAAGAATAACCTTTAAGATGTAGCCTTATAGGTTGGACAAGTGGTGGACCTTAGCACCCACATATTCTTAATAAAAGTGGAAAATCTTGAGACCAAACCACTCAGGCTACTAGCAATAATAGCTTGGACAAGTGGTGGACCTTGAATGTAAACCCCTCATCTACAAAATATCGTGGGTTTAATGTATGTCGATGGAGCCTAGCATCTTGGAGACATGGTGCAGCTTGCTTCGCGTCATGTTTCAATGGAGCCTATCTTGAACAAATGGTGGACCATCCTTCTCTCCATGTTTCAATGGAGCCTAGCTTGGACAAGTGGTGGACCTTTGTTTCTCTCTATGTTTCAATAGAGTTAGCTTGGACAAGTGGTGGACCTTGGAACCAAACCCCCATGTAAAACCTATCATGGTCACTCCAAGTGGTAAGAAGAAAACCTTTAAGATGTAGCCTTATAGGTTGGACAAGTGGTGGACCTTAACACCCACATATTCTTAATATAATGACATAGAGTGGAAAAGTGGTGAATCTTGAGACCAAACCACTCAGGCTACTACGAATAATAGCTTGGACAAGTGTTGGACCTTGAATGTAAACCCCTCATCTACGACATATCGTGAGTTTAATGTTTTTCGATGGAGCCTAGCATCTTGGAGACATGGTGCAGCTTGCTTCTCGTCATGTTTCAATGGAGCCTATCTTGGACAAATGGTGGAGCATCCTTCTCTCCATGTTTCAATGGACCTTAGCTTGGATAAGTGGTGGACCTTTGCTTCTCTCTCTGTTTCAATAGAGTTAGCTTGGACAAGTGGTGGAGCTTGGAACCAAACCCCCATGTAAAACCTATCATGGTTACTCCAAGTGGTAAGAAAGAATAACCTTTAAGATATAGACTTATAGGTTGGACAAGTGGTGGACCTTAACACCCACATATTCTTAATATAATGACATAGAGTGGAAAAGTGATGAATCTTGAAACAAAGCCACTCATGCTACTAGCAATAATAGCTTGGACAAGTATCGGCCCTTGAATGTAAACCCCCCATGTACAAAATATCCCGGGATTAAGGTATTTCGATGAAGCCTAGCATCTTGGAGACATGGTGCAGCTTGCTTCTCTTCATTTTTTTATGGAGCTTATCTTGGACAAATGGTGGAGCATCCTTCTCTCCATGTTTCAATGGACCCTAGCTTGGACAAGTGGTAGACCTTTGCTTCTCTCTATGATTCAATCGAGTTTGCTTGGACAAGTGGTGGACCTTGGAACTCAAACCCCCATGTAAAACCTATCATGGTCACTCCAAGTGGTGAGAAAGAATAACCTTTAAATTATAGCCTTATAGGTTGGACAAGTGGTGGACCTTAACACCCAAATATTCTTAATATAATGACATAGAGTGGAAAAGTGGTGAATCTTGAGACAAAACCACTCATGCTACTAGCGATAATAGCTTGGACAAGTGGTGGAACTTGAACGTAAACCCCCCATGTTTCAATAGACTTAGCTTCGACAAATGGTGGAGCATCGTTCTCTCCATCTTTCAATGGAGCCTAGCTTGGACAAGTAGTGGACCTTTGTTTCTCTGTAGGTTTCAATAGAGTTAGCTTGGACAAGTGGTGGACCTTGGAACCAAACCCCCATGTAAAACCAATCATGTTCACTTCAAGTGGTGAGAAAGAATAACCTTAATGATATATCCTTATAGGTTGGACAAGTGGTGGACCTTAACACCGAGATATTCTTAATATAATGGCATAGAGTGAAAAACTGGTGAATCTTGAAAGCAAACTACTCATGGCTACTAGCGATAATAGGTTGGACAAGTGGTGGACCTTGAATGTAAACCCCCCATCTACGAAATATCGTGGGTTTAAGGTATTTAGATGGAGCCTAGCATCTTGGAGACATGGTGCACCTTGCTTCTCTTCATGTTTCAATGGAGCCTATCTTGGACAAATGTTGGAGCATCCTTCTCTCCATGTTTCAATGGACCCTAGCTTGCACAAGTGGTGGACCTTTGCTTCTCTTTCTGTTTCAATAGAGTTAGCTTGGACAAGTGGTGGACCTTGGAACCAAACCACAATGTAAAACCTATCATGGTCACTCCAAGTCGTGAGAAAGAATTACCTTTAAAATATAGCCTTATAGGTTGGACAAGTGGTGGACCTTAACACCCAAATATCCTTAATATAATGACATAGAGTGATAATTGGTGAATCTTGAGACAAAACCACTCATGCTACTAGCGGTAATAGCTTGGACAAGTGGTGGACCTTGAACGTAAACCCCCCATGTTTCAATAAAGTTAGCTTCGAGAAATGATGGAGCATCCTTCTCTCCATGTTTCAATGGAGCCTAGCTTAGACAAGTGGTGGACCTTTGCTTCTCTCTATAATTCAATAGAGTTAGCTTGGACAAGTGGAGGAACTTGAAACCAAACCCCCATGTTAAACCTATCATGGTCACTCCAAGTGGTAAGAAAGAATAACCTTTAAGATGTAGCCTCTTAGGTTGTACAAGTGCTGGACCTTCACACCCACATATTCTTAATATAATGACATAGAGTGGAAAAGTGGTGAATCTTGAGACCAAACCACTCAGGCTACTACCAATAATAGCTTGGACAAGTGTTGGACCTTGAATGTAAACCCCTCATCTACGACATATCATGGGTTTAATGTTTTTCAATGGAGCCTAGCATCTTGGAGACATGGTGCAGCTTGCTTCTCGTCATGTTTCAATGGAGCCTATCTTGGACAAATGGTGGAGCATCCTTCTCTCCATGTTTCAATGGAGCCTAGCTTGGACAAGTGGTGGACCTTTGCTTCTCTCTCTGTTTCAATAGAGTTAGCTTGGACAAGTGGTGGAGCTTGGAACCAAACCCCCATATAAAACCTATCATGGTCACTCCAAGTGGTAAGAAAGAATAACCTTTAAGATATAGACTTATAGGTTGGACAAGTGGTGGACCTTGAATGTAAACCCGCATCTACGAAATATAGTGGGTTTAAGGTATTTAGATGGACCCTAGCATCTTGGAGACATGGTGCACCTTGCTTCTCTTCATGTTTCAATGGAGTCTATCTTGGACAAATGGTGGAGCATCCTTCTCTCCCTGTTTCAATGGACCCTAGCTTGGACAAGTGGTGGACCTTTGCTTCTCTCTATGTTTCAATAGAGTTAGCTTGGACAAGTGGTGGACCTTGGAACCAAACCCCAATGTAAAACCTATCATGGTCACTCCAAGTCGTGAGAAAGAATAACCTTTAAGATATAGTCTTATAGGTTGGACAAGTGGTGGACCTTAACACCCAAATATTCTTAACATAATGACATAGAGTGAAAAAGTGGTGAATCTTGAGAAAAAACCACTCATGCTACTTACGGTAATAGCTTTGAAAAGTGGTGGACCTTGAACGTAAACCCCCCATGTTTCAATAGAGTTAGCTTCGACAAATGGTGGAGCATCCTTCTCTCCATGTTTAAATGGAGCCTAGCTTGGACAAGTGGTGGACCTTTGTTTCTCTCTATGATTCAATACAGTTAGCGTGGACAAGTGGTGGACCTTGGAACCAAGCCCCCATGTAAAACCTATCATGGTCACTCCAAGTGGTACGAAAGAATAACCGTTAAGATGTAGCCTTATAGGTTGGACAAGTGGTGGACCTTAACACCCACATATTCTTAATATAATGACATACAGTAGAAAAGTGGTGAATCTTGAGACCCCAAACCATCAGGCTACTACCAATAATAGCTTGAGACAGTGTTGGACCTTGAATGTAAACCTCTTCATCTATGACATATCGTGGGTTTAATGTTTTTCGCTGGAGCCTAGCATCTTGGAGACATGGTGCAGCTTGCTTCTCGTCATGTTTCAATGGAGCCTATCTTGGACAAATGGTGGAGCATCCTTTCTCTCCATGTTTCAATGGAGCCTAGCTTGGACAAGTGTGTACCTTTGCTCCTCTCTCTGTTTCAATAGAGTTAGCTTGGACAAGTGGTGGAGCTTGGAACCAAACCCCCATATAAAACCTATCATGGTCACTCAAAGTGGTAAAAAGAATAACCTTTAAGATATAGACTTATAGGTTGGACAAGTGGTGGACCTTAACACCCACATATTCTTAATATAATGACATAGAGTGGAAAAGTGGTGAATCTTGAGACAAAACCAATCATTCTACTAGCGATAAAGCTTGGACAAGTGCGGCCCTTGAATGTAAAACCCCCCTGTACAAAACATCCTGGGTAAGGTATTTCGATTAAGCCTAGAATCTTAGAGACATGGTGCAGCTTGCTTCTCTTCATGTTTCAATGGAGCCTATCTTCCACCAAGGGGGAACATCCTTCTTTAAATGTCTCAATGGAGCCTACTTGGACAATGGTGGACCTTTGCTTCCTCTCTAATGTTTCCATAGAGTTAGCTTGAACAATTGGTGGACCTTGGTACTCAAACCCCCATGTAAACATATCATGTATCATTCCAAGTGGTGAGAAATAATACCCTTTAAGAGCTAGTCCTTATATGTTGGACAAGTGGTCGACCTATAAAACCTATATCTATCTTAATAATAACGACAATAGAGTGGAAAAGTGGTTAATCTTGAGACAAACCACTCATGCTACTAAGGATAATAGTTGGACAATTGGTGGACCTTGAATGTATACCCCCATGTACGAAATATCATGGTTTAAGGTATTCAATGGAGCTAGCATCTTGGAGACATGTGCCGGTGACATGGTGGAGAATTTTTCTCTGGTGGAATGGTGCCTATTGGTGCAAGTGGTGGACCTTAGTTCTCTGATTTTGTCCTAGCTTGGACAAGTGGTGGACCTTTGCTTCTCTCTATGTTTCAATAGAGTTAGCTTGGACAAGTGGTGGGCCTTGAACCAAACTCCCATGTAAAACCTATCTTGGTAACTCCAAGTGGTGAGAAAGAATAAAGTTTAAGATATTGCCTTATAGGTTGGACAAGTGGTGGACCTTAGCACCCAGATATTCTTAATATAATGACATAGAGTGGAAAAGTGGTGAATCTTGAGACCAAACCACTCATGCTACTAGAGATAATAGGTTGGACAAGTGGTGGACCTTGAATGTAAACCCCCCATGTACGAAATATCATGGGTTTGAGGTATTTCAATGGAGCCTAGCATCTTGGAGACATGGTGTAGCTTGCTTCTCTTCATGTTTCAATGGAGCGTATCTTGGACAAATGGTGGAGCATCCTTCTCTCCATGTTTCAATGGACCCTAGCTTGGACAAGTGGTGGACCTTTGATTCTCTCTATGTTTCAATAGAGTTATCTTGGACAAGTGGTGGACCTTGGAACCAAACCCCCATGTAAAACCTATCATGGTCACTCCAAGTGGTGAGAAAGAATAACCCTTAAGATATAGCCTTATAGGTTGGACAAAGTGGTGGACCTTAACACCCAAATATTCTTAATATAATGACATAGAGTGAAAAAGTGGTGAATCTTGAGACCAAACCACTCATGCTACTAGAGTTAATAGGTTGGACAAGTGGTGGACCTTGAATGTAAACCCCCCATGTTTCAATAGAGTTAGCTTCGACAAATGGTAGAGCATCCTTCTCTCCATGTTTCAATGGAGCCTAGCTTGGACAAGTGGTGGACCTTTGTTTCTCTCTATGTTTCAATAGAGTTAGCTTGGACAAGTGGTGGACCTTGGACCAAACCCCCATGTAAAACATATCATGGACATTTCAAGTGGTGAGAAAGAATACCTTTTAAGATATACCCTTATAGGTTGGACAAGTGGTCGACCTTAACACACAGATCTTCTTAACGTAATGACATAGAGTGGAAAAGTGGTGAATCTTGAGACCAAACCACTCATGCTACTAGAGATAATAGGTTGGACAAGTGGTGGACCTTGAATGTAAACTCCCATGTACAAAATATCGTGGGTGTAAGGTATTTCAATGGATCTTAGCATCTTGGAGACATGGTGCAGCTTGCTTCTCTTCATGTTTCAATGGAGCCTATCTTGGACAAATGGTGGAGCATCCTTCTCTCCATGTTTCAATGGACCTTAGCTTAGACAAGTGGTGGACCTTTGCTTCTCTCTATGTTTCAATAGAGTTAGCTTGGACAAGTGGTGGACCTTGGAACCAAACCCCCATGTAAAACCTATCATGGTCATTCCAAGTGGTCAGAAAGAATACCCTTTAAGATATAGCCTTATAGGTTGGACAAGTGGTGGACCTTAACACCCAGATCTTCTTAATATAATGACATAGAGTGGAAAAGTGGTGAATCTTGAGACCCAAACCACTCATGCTACTAGTGATAATAGGTTGGACAAGTGGTGGACCTTGAATGTAAACCCCCATGTACGAAATATCATGGGTTTAAGATATTTCAATGGAGCCTAGCATTTTGCAGCTTGCTCTTCATGTTTCAATCTGGCTTGGACAAATGGTGGAGCATCCTTCTCTCCATGTTTCAATGGAGCCTAGCTTGGACAAGTGGTGGACCTTTGATTCTCTCTATGTTTCAATAGAGTTAGCTTGGACAAGTGGTGGACCTTGGAACCAGACCCCTATGTAAAACCTATCATGTGCATTCCAAGTGGTGGTAAATAATACCATTTTAGATATAGCCTTATAGGTTGGACAAGTGGTGGACCTTAACACCCAGATCTTCTTTATATAATGACATAGAGTGGAAAAGTGGTGAATCTTGAGACCAAACCACTCATGCTACTAGGGATAATAGGTTGGACAAGTGGTGGACCTTGAATTTAAACCCCACATATACAAAATATCATGGGTTTAAGGTATTTCAATGGAGCCTAGCATCTCAAAGACATGGTGCACATGTTGCTTCTCTTCATGTTTCAATGGAGCCTATTTTGGACAAATGGTGGAGCATCCTTCTCTCCATGTTTCAATGGACCCTAGATTGGACAAGTGGTGGACCTTTGCTTCTCTCTATGTTTCAATATAGTTAGCCTATATTAGACATTAGTAGACCTCGAATCTCTCCATGTTGTCTAGAGCTGAGCTTGGACAAGTGGTGGACCTTACTTCTCCCTTCCCTTAGTTTACTAGCTTAAAGATCACTATGTATACTTGCTTAGATCTAGCTTGAACAAGTGGTGGAACTTGTATTCACACAAACTTAATTCATTACAAAAAAGTATATGTTAAAATAACATTTGGTTTTTTTTGTTTCAGGAAAGATGGCTCCAAAAAAACAGGTTGCAAGGGTTGCTGTCTCAGTTGACTATACTTGCAATGATCTTAGGAAATGGTATTTGGACATACATGGTATAGAGGGTGCACAATTTCATAAGGTGCATCTATTTATTGCCAAAAAGGAGAATGACAGCTTGTTTGAAGATGTTGGACAAGTTGTGGAAGCATCTGTCTCTGTAGTTGATAGTCATCCAGAGGTGGAATGCATTGACATTCTAGTTCCAATGAATCTAGAATTTCAACTATCTCCAGGAGCATATGCATTGGAGCGCATGTCTAGAAACAAAGAAGAGACAATGTTTTCTCGAGGATGGAAGTTTGCAGAATCAAATCCAAATATCACAGCAGATCAACTTCAAAGCTCCATCATTGCCACACTACAACGAAAAAAGGTGAAGCTTCACGACCACCATCCACAAAGAAGCAAGCAAAAGTGCAAAAAGTAGAAGCTAAGCGAACTAGTTCCATTTTGGATGTAGACAAGGCATCTTTGGCATCCTCATCAACAGAGGGTTCAATGTCAAAGATGAGAATTGTGGATCCAGATGTTTAGAAGCTGAGGCCATGAAAGGACAAGAAAAAGATACAGGTGGAATGAATAAGTACATAAATTATTTTCCTTTCCAATATAGGGAATTTGATATCCCTATTCAAAATTGTTGGCTTGCTCCTGATCACTATAATGCACGTATTATGGATAAAAAACACGCTGAAAGTGTGTTATTTGGATTTTCACGGAGTACGACCAAGCCTGCAGCATGTGCATATTTGATGCCTGTTCGAAATGCAAAATCAAAGAAGGGGACTCCTTTGGCAGTAGAAGAGGTAGAGGAGCAAAAAATTAAAGATTATCATTATTGGATTCTTGATGGGCAGCATTCAATCTATGCTGCAAAAGTTTTGCTTCACAATGAACAAAACAACAAAGAGATCTTTGAAAGACTGATTAGCGTGTATAAATTTAGAAAGGCTCGCATTGTTGTGAATGCTCCTCCATTTGTTGCAACTGCTATATCTGCCATTGCAAATGAGGAGGCTCAGGCATTGTATGTCAAGCAACCTTACAGCCAAATATTGAGACATTTACGGAGTCAATGGATCTTCTCAGGACGACCACCAAAGGCAGCAAGTGGAATTGCAGAGGGACATGCATCTCGTGCCGGATGGGATGTAAGTTATTTTCTTTGTCTTTTTGATAGTGTTTAATTAACAAATCTTGCTCAATAGTTTAATTATTTCTCTATTTCTTTTTAGGCTTTTCTTCGATTGGCAAGAATGAGTGCAGCAGCAAGTTGGATTGCTAAACAGGCACACATGGTCACCTACTCTGATTTAGTTTATGATTGCTGGATAGAAATCATTGAAAAGCTAGAAGAGGAGAATAAGAAACCCCCAACAACTGTATTTAGATTTTTGTGGCCTTGAGGAATCAGAGGTAAAGACTATTCAAGAAGAGATTAGAGATGAGAAGATTTTACTGTCAAAGAGTGCAAAGGATGGTGATGCAACTGACATGTATGATCGAATCAAGCAGTTGAAGCAAGACAAATTGATTCAAGATGCACTTCTTGAAGGCTTCAACAATTTGAATGAGTCTTCACCATGTAAAGACTGGGAGGAGGTGGTCAAAATGTATAACATCAATGATGTTGTTTATAAAACAATTTTAATGCTATGCGAGGAATGGATCAGATCTAGTTTGACGCGTGGAACAAAGAAAATGGCTTTTCCAGATGGAGCAATAAAATACATGCAATGGGCATTCACCTTCAAAAGGAGAAAACTGAGCCTAGAGATTTGCCATGGTCAATCTATGTGGTGAGCCTACAAATGGAAGGCAATCTCTACTTGATGCGCCACTTCAATAATAAAGTGCCTATTGGCTTATGTGTTTTAGATATGACAAAAAACGTTGGAGGCAATTTGAAGTGGAGTGAGGAGACATTTAACAATGCTTTGGATGGGATCTTGGCTATTGCTGGAGGGTCAACAGATCCTGGATTTGTCTTTCTTGCATTTGTGGATTTCACTAACTTCACAAAATTGCAATGTGCCTTTCACGCCTGGGAGATAATTGAGCTACCATTGTTGTGGTGCATTGCATCACTTTCCATCAGCTCCTTGCAAAGGAGCAATTCAATTCCTAACAGTTATTGCCTTCTTGGGACAAGGCAATGCATTTGAAGACTGAGAAGAAGATCAGAGGAACATCCCATGCCAATTGATTGTTCTCTTCTTCAAGTAGCAGATAACGATATGTCAGATTTGCAATATTTGGAGGCCAAAAAAGAGCTTTGGTCAAGCACTACATTCGTACATATTGTTTTGAAAGACCGCAAGCTTGTTGATGTTTTTGGTGATGGCTCCTTGGTTGCACAAGAAGGATTACAACAGAAAAAAGAAGTCATCTGCTTAATTGATAGTGTGGAGGAGGCAAAAAAGCATGGAGACCATGCTGCTAGACTTTGCTAAGTCTCATGAAGATATAGAAAAATGGGCTGGACTTCAACAATCCACTTCGCAATCAGGCGACATTGTGCCTGTTACAGAGGAGTGCTCTCCACAAAGAGAAGAAGAATATTGTTTTGAAGACCGCAAGCTTGTTATGTTTTTGTTGATGGCTCCTTGGTTGCACAAGAAGAATACAACCCCGAAAAAGAAGTTATATGCTTAATTGATGTGTGGAGGAGGCAAAAACGTGGAGACCATGCTGCTAGACTTTGTAAGTCTCTGAAGTATTGAAAAAAGGGGATGGACTTCACAATCCACTTCGCAATCAGGACATTGTGCTGTTACAGAGGAGTGCTCTCCACAAAGAGAAGAAGAACAACAACAACACATCCTCTGTCAATGGAGGACTTTTGGAAATGGAGACACGTATGTTTTGAGTTTCTTGTGCCTGTTAGTGTCTTTAAATCTTATATATAACTAATTAAATGATTTTCTCATATTAAATTGATCACTTAATTTAGAATAAAGGGAAAAGTTTATGTATAGGTATTGCTTTTAATTATCTCAACACGGGCCAATTAAAGGGCACAAGGCAGATGGTCTATCAAAGAGCAAGGCTAACAAGGAGCATAGACCTTAGGGTTAGCTTCATTGAGACCTCAATAAATGTGTGTAAAGTCTTTTGACCTTAAGTAAGCTTGGTTGAGCTTGAGGTGGGAACCGGCCCAAGCTCAGGTGCTTGTCCTCTTTGGGTTGTCATCTGAGGTGTTTTTCATGCTTGAGGTGCTTGATTAGATGCTGAGGTCTTACTGGCTCCATGCTTGAGGGCTTGACTGCTGCATGATTAGTACTTGAGGTGCCTTGAGAGCTGCCTGAATGCTGTGGGAACACCCCTAGTTCAAGTGTTTGTCATGCTTGTGAGTAAGTGCTGATCACCTAAAGTCAAAATCATTCCTACAAGAGGGGGCGAGCCCTTTTCCTAGGAGTAGAGAGAGAACACCCCTCACACACACAAGGGAAGCCCCAACTTGAAGAGGCAGCAAGACCATGTCAACCCTACCCATGTACCTGCATGTGTTGCTTGAGCCTATTGGTTAAGCTTCAAATGGGTCCAATGATAAATTACATGAATTATCTAATTGTTTTAGCATTTATCAAGTCCTCTTCTCAAAGGAAAGGGGGAGGTTGTCCCAAGGCTACCATGTTGTTGTATGCTAATGCTTGTGATTGGAGGCCTGGAGGGGTCCATGAGATTCAGGCATGGCTACAAGGGGGTCGACCAAGCAAGGGATAGGGGGTGCCTAGGGGGTTACTCACCATACACACTCACAATCACTCTCATTGTGTGCTATCAAAGTGCAAGAGCTCCTCTCCAAGCAAGTAGAGGTGAAGCCTACACCAACCTCTTGGCTATGGATGCAATCCAACAAGAGCCATGCTTCATGCTTAAGCTTGCCATCTCCTTCTCTTCATTATTGCTATTTGTATGCTAGCAACAAGGTATGATAAGTGAGCAACTAATTCTTTCTCTTGCAAAGG
Source organism: Adiantum capillus-veneris (assembly GCF_014529385.1). Classification (NCBI taxonomy): domain Eukaryota; kingdom Viridiplantae; phylum Streptophyta; class Polypodiopsida; order Polypodiales; family Pteridaceae; genus Adiantum; species Adiantum capillus-veneris. Next base: position 110,419,666 of record NC_140955.1, on the reverse strand, counting down.
TTCTTCTTCATCTTCCTACCCTCATTCCTGCTACTCTTCCACCTTCGAAGGTGTTTGAGGTCTTGGACTGAGCTTGATAGTTAAAGCTTTCTTCAAGTTTATGTTATGTTTGTGGTGATGAAGCCTTCATCTTCATGGCATCACCTAGGTCACAAGGAACACAAAGACTGTATTGTACATGTCTTCTTTTGGAGAATCATAATTTCAAATGCTATTGGAGGGGGCCGGCTCCACATAAATCTGGTCCTCAATTGTTGTATTTCTTAAACTCTCTCTCTTGCAAAAGTATTGTCATGCCAAGTTAACTAATGCTATATTTGTTGCTATCTTCAATTATGTCTACGCTATGCACAAATCATTTCTGAAAGGACTTCATTAAATTCGTTCAGAATAGGCAAATTTCATGTTAGTGTTTCTTGTTACTGATTTGATACTCTTAATGTTAGATTTTGCTTTATATAGTATTGATTGAGTTTGTATTTTTTATCTCAAGCATTCAAGGTTTGAATGTAAATAGTAAATTACTTGAGTTTTTGAATGGTGGATCTTTAGACTAAAACTAAA
>NC_140955.1:110378695-110418902 GCF_014529385.1 Adiantum capillus-veneris | reverse complement strand
AATAACCCACATGATGATCATTTCTATCGCTTTCACTATGTACGATCTATTAGAATTAACGTATGGATTAGCCGTAAAATACACTTTCAACAACGTATAGTGTTTCTCTTGGCCCAGAAAAGCTTAATGAAATATTTCTATCACCGGATCCCACCATACTACCTCTCATAGACTATAACTTTTCTTTTGACTTAAGCGTTAGTTATCTTGCTATGAACCAAGAGGATTTGTACACACAATTAATCCCAATTACTAAACAAAAATATATATATTATGATAAGCACAAAACTACAATTCCAAAGAACAATTCGTAGCCTATTTGGTCAGCCAAGATTTAATGTCATTAATTCATCTTTAACCCTTTCATATTACCCATGATACGATATGACCATAGATGATGTTTTCATCTTCGTATTGTTTTGACATTCTCTTTTGTGTTCTTTTTTTGTGTGTGTGAGTGCAAGAGAGAAAGAGTGAGTCTTCTTTGATTGCACTTATTTCCAAACCCTAGTCTTCATGGCATCTATGGTTTAACTCCTTCATATAGTTTTCGTTGAGTTCTCTCACAAAATCTCACAGCCATAAGCCCGGTGCTTTCCTGGAAAGACCGTAAATTTCTCGACAACGGAAAGAAGTTTGCATACTCGGGGAGATGAATTTTCCCGAGCACTTTGAGGAGAAGGATTTTCCAAAAGCAACACTCGTGGGGAATTGTGCCTCGTCTTAATAGCGTGTCGGTCAATCTCCAAAATGCCGGTTAAGGGCACGATAGTGGTTGGAAACAAGGCACAACCTTTGGACTCAGTTACCATTCTTTTAAAAATAAGAAAAGGAAAACAAGCGCTAACATCGAAGGTGACTCAAATTTCAGTTTTTTTAAAGCTCAAAACCTTATAATGTGCCTACTTAACACGTTTTGAAATAATTTTTATTTTATGAGATTGGGGAGACCTAAAACGATCATACTTAAAAACACAAACTCTTGGGTGAATGCCAAAGGTTCATGCGCCAACCAATTCACCCTCTCACGCGACATAAACTGTACAAGAAAAGCCATCATGTGTTCTCGTCTTCCTTGCTCACATGCCTGCCGCACTACCTAATCTCTCGACCTCGCCTGAGCACTCACATCGCATGTGTACCTTATGGGGCAGGTACCACCATGGCATTCCTCACGATTGGGTTCCTGCCTGTCACTTGCCTCCATCGCCTACCACCCACCATCGAGCTAGCTTGCACATGCGTGTTCACGCCATTGCCACCTTAATTGTCCGCTCTGAGAGCTGAAATTTGCTATAGTTCCCCCCCCCCCCCCCCCCCCCCCCCGCCGCCAAAAAAAAAGCTTTCAAAATCGTACCCCAATAATTTAATTATTTGTGGCCATTTGTTGTATTGTCTTGATTTTTTTGCAATTAGCTGATGGGAGTTAGCTTCATTGGTTGTGTACTTGTCCTCCTTCACCCGAGTGCGGCCGTGTGGTGACACTGAGAAAAGCTCCTCAACACACTTTGTATCAGCTCCCACTAGATGTGTGGGCATTGCTACCAAAGAAAAAAATCTTCCTATAATTAGGTTATGTGGACCTTGTTGTAGTTTTAACTATCCTGGCACAAATATTTCTTGCGATGAACAATGTTACTACTTGGGCTCCATCACATCTCAACTCCAGCGCTATTTATGGGACTCGCAAGGCGGACATGTACGCAGTACACGCGTGTGGCAGTGTGGAGATTCAAGAAGGCGTGCAGGTTACCACTATCCTACGCTTGGCCTTCACCAAAATCCCTCAAAAGATTTTGGTGTTCCACGTGGACGACATCCTTCAAAGTACTCCCACCCAACACAAGGCTAAGGCCTTTCCTTAGCAGGTCAAAAACCCAAAAAGTAGACCTAATTTTCTAAATTTCCTCTTGGAAAATTCAAGAAAGAGAGTTTTTTATGTTTGGAGAAATGATTTTTCCCGAATACTACATCTCCTCTTTCTTTCTTCTCACACCCAAACAGGCACACACGCGAGTGGATCCATTGGATTCGACGATGCATGATGTCTTTTTCTGTCCTCTTACAGATGTGAGGTAGGCTCAGTGGTAGTCGGTACCATGATTCACTGTTCGAGAAAAATGTGTCTCAACTTAGTATCGTGTGGTTTTCAACTTGAAAGTGGCCATTGAGAGCAAGGAGAAAAGGAGAAATTTTGTCCCAAAATAGAGAAAAGAAGTGTAAAATCTTGGAAAATTCAATAAAAGGAATTTTGTACCTTTGGAAAAAGGATTTTTCCCCAACACTACTAGCATGATCTCTCTCTCTCTCTCTTCTCTCTCTCTCTCTCTCTCTCTCTCTCTCTCAGGTAGTGCAGCAGAGTCTGTGAATGTTTTCTCGACTCGGTATGGCTAGAAGACTGAGGCGGGAACCTTTGGAGGCGTTGTGGCCACAACATGCAACAAGATGGTCGAGGCTGGAGATTTCGTAAGCAGGAGACATCACAGGCTAGGCCATGCAGGGTAGATGGTGGCATAGAGGTAAGAAGGTGTCATGCAGTCAAGGAAGCTAATGGCACGCCCTAGCGCCATGGGAGAGAGGGATGTGAACAGCCAGAGAAAGCAAGTGTAGGCAGGGCTTGGCAAAGCACGGGACCACAGAAGGCTGTTGAGAGAGAAAGAGAGAGCATAGAATAGAACCCCAAAGTGTGTAGAATACACACATGAGATGATGTATAAATAGAGGGGACCTGGGTGCCATATATAGAGAATCCATATATTGAGTAGCTTCACATATAAGCTCAACACCCCGCTCAAATAAGGGTCCCGAACTGTGGATGAAAAAACTCTTAGGGGATCAAGGGAAAAACCCACAGCTCTATATACACCCACCGTTATATTATAAGAATCATTGAATTTACAAATTTTCATGAGGAGCTACATCACTCCTTTTACAATGAATATTTTATGAGGAGCTACATCACTCCTTTTACAATGAATGTTTTATGAGGAGTTACATTACTCCTATCCTATCAAATACAATAATGAATACAAAGGTTCAATAAAGAGGTGTGTAAAGGCTATCGATTAGCTCGTAATCAGAAGTGTCTCCAAGAATCTGCTGTGTAGCTTGTCATCACTATCGCATCACCAAACATATCTTCATGTTGTCATCAATATAGCATCACCAAACATGTCTTCATAAATATTTTTTTGTCACCAAGTTTTTCTTCATGAAATCAATTCTTTGATCAATCCTACATAGATCATAGACTCAAAAAACATAGTCATGAAAATTATTAGCATCGTTACTAAAATAATTACGTTCACAATGCCATAAGAGATGGTTCGCGACGCCACTCTTTTGATGACATATATACTGACAATGACATATGGTACCTAAAGTATGAACGTAAAAGTACAATATGCGTGATTACATGATGCAAATGACATGTGTATATACTACATGCAACGATATTTATCAACATCATGATATCACCAAGAATAATCATGAGAATAATCATTGTATCAACAAAACAACATCATGATATCACGGAGAATAATCATTGTATCAACAAAACAACGTCATGATATCATCGAGAATAACCATGGTATCAACGAAACAATATCATGGTATCACTGAGAATAACCATGGTATCACCGAGAATAACCATGGAATGAACAAAATATCATCATGGCATCACCGAGAATAACCATGGTATCAACGAAATATCATCATGGTATCAACGAAAATCACCATGACCAAAGTACTAACAAAACATCATCATGGTACCATCAAAATCAGTATGGTATTAACGAGAGATTATCAATAAAACGGTGTAAACTATATCTCTAGAAGAATAATTATACGAGAATCAATGAACGAGTATATCAAAAACAAGAGATCGTGTACCAACAGTAGCTCGATAGAATTTGGACGATCATCAACGGCTCGACTGAATCGGAACGATATGTAATTGACTTCTACAGCAAAGCTATGTCAGTAACAAATATATGATTGATGAAGAGAAAATATAATTGAGAAGTTTTCAATTATGAGGAAATCAAAAGCAAAAAGTAAAATTTGCTTTTCAAACATATTCGCAGTACGAGAACGATAACGCAAAATCGGTGCACAATTTAGAGAAACTTTCTTCTGCAAAGTTATACACCACATCGGTTCCGATGACTCAAGTGAATATCTTCCGCAAAATCATTTGCAATTAGCAGAAAAATCAAAAAAACCAAAAACAAAAGTTGCTTTTCAGGCATGTACGCAGTCCACAAAGGATGACTAAAAATCAGTGCAGACTTTCTTCTGCAAAGTTGTAGACCACATCAATTCCAGTGCCTCCGCATGTTGTTTCTGCAAAATCGTTCTCAATTAGGAGAAAAATCAAAAAACAAAAACGAAAGTTGCTTTTTAGGCATGTACACATTCCCCCATGATAACTCAAAATCTGTGCAGAATTTGAAAAAACTTCCTTCTGCAAAGTTCCAGACCACATCGATATCAGTGTCTTCCACGAGTTATTTCTTAATCCGACTGGAGAGTAAGCCTAAGAGTTGTCCGAACCAGTGGGTAAGCTCACAGACACTTCGAGGTAAAAATTTCAAGAGTTGGCCAAAACTGGCCAAAACTCATATTATTTACTTTTTCTTGATATTTTAGGCCAAATTAAGTTTTGACTTGATTCATAAGCTTAAAATACATTATGTAAAGACTTTCTTTGAGAAAATTGCAAAAAGGTGCATTTCAAGCCTAAAGTTAATAATCATGATTATTAACTTTCTGCTCTAAATTGGCAAAGGTTCATACCATTGACAACTTTTGTAAAGGCCAAAAGATTTGGATCACTAAACTGGCAAAAAACTGGGTAATACTAAATTTTGTATTGACCTTTTGAATCTTGAGTATAAATTTGGAAAAAAATTATCCAAACTTGTTGAAATTTGATTCATAGGCTTATGTTGATGTGATAAACATGTGTATATGCTGAGTTGACAAAAAATTTGTCAGAAGTAAATAAGAGCGATTATTTACATCTGCCCTATTTTTCAACTTTTTTGACCAAGTCTGCATACAAGCTTCACCATGTTGTAATAAGTCCACAAACCAAATTTGCCAAGATTTGGATCACTGGAGTGAAATTGGTGACTAAAATTGCAAAGTTAGTCTGCAGACAAATAATTGATGACCATTTGACCAAAAATTATCCAAACTTGATGGAAATTGGCTCGTGACCTTAACTTAAGGTGCTTAACAGATCTGTGTCAAAGTTGGGGCAAAAACTTGCAAAAATATAGATGGAGTAAATAATCGCGATTATTTATATCTGATTCAAAACTTGATGATTATGCAAATTTGAGTATACCACAAGGTCAAGCACATCAATTAGACCTCACAAATCAATTTTGGTGAAATTTGGATCCCAGAAGTGAGACTTAAGCCACATTCTCGAAATCAGAGTCCGCGGACACCAAACAGTTGATAAACTTGATCAGAATTGGTCCAAACTTGTTGAAATTTTCCCAGAGACTCTAACAAGTTGTATACTTGCCAAACCTCTCAAAAAAGTGCAAAAAATTGACAAAAGTAAATAATCACGATTATTTACTTCTGCTATCCAGAGATATCATTTTGGACTTTTGAACTCATAGAATGATAAACCAACATAATATAAGGCCACAGGGAAATTTTGGGTTCAATCGGATCAAAATTGATACAGATACACTCAGTTTACAGGTTGCAGATTAGACCTTTGATTTTTGCTAAAGTCAAATTTTGACTCCCATAGCTCGATCTGAAGTGATACACAGAGACCAATCACGAGAGTTCTCAAGAGTTTCTGTGTCTTTATAGAAGAATAGTTGACTTGATTAAATTTGTGTAGGAATCAATGGCTTGACAGAAAGTTGCAATTGAATCGAGTGGAAATTGACGACAAGTCAGTCCAAGGTGAGTACTCTATCCAGGGGTTCATAAGTCTATATGAACCTTAGATCTGGTCGTGTACTAGGAAATTGGGGCATACTCGGAGAAACCTCCAGTAGAGTATCTACCGAAGAAAGCGTGAATCAAGAAAATTCCTTGCACACAATTCCTGAAGAAGTCTCAGACACTTTTTCAGATTCAACATCCGAAATGTCTTCTTACTCGACTCACTCGAAAACCAAAACAATAGTGGCTATAAGCATATAATTTCTTTTTAGAAGACTAACCGTCATGGAGCCCAGGTTTACTTGGATCCTAACAAGGAGTATGCTATTCACGTTGATGACAGGTTAGGGCAAACAAACAAGGAAAAATGTACATGGATCGAAACGAAACTCAGTATTTACAGGTTGAAAACCCTGACGTGATAGAAAAATGGGTTAGAAGTAAAAACTATAATCCCAGATATGTCAGCAAAAGAAGGACCACCAAATTTGGAATTCGAGGGATATGATGATCAAGTAGACTTGAAGCCTTTGAAACGGCTTAGTACGGATAATCCTAGGATCGGAGTCTACTGTTGGGAAGATAGAAACATAAAATATCTTTTGTGGACTTCTCATGCCAAACCAGGACAATTAGCGGCCATGAAGATCATCTATATCTTCAAGATCAAAGATAAGGGATCGACGGACCTACTAACCTACCTGTTTAGGGATTATTATAACAACAAATTTGTTATGATGACTCTTGAGGAGGTAGAACAAACCAAATACCAAGGGTATTCCATACGGGATTGGATATTGGGCAAGGACCAGACACAATTCCAAGGGATGAACACACCGTGAGAGATCATCTGAAAGCAATGTGAAGAAACCAGAAACCACCTTATCACGTAGAAAACGGGGTGACACTAAGGCTAGTTCAGGGCTACATGAGTCACTATTTCCAACAAACTGGTTTGAAGGACTCGGAATAGGACCAACTCCCAGAAGACCGGGAGTTGAACCAAATAGACGTGTTAGATCAGCTGATTTTAAAAAATGGGTCAGAAAATACAGTGGATCCATATGACCACTTAGCAAGCATTAAGCAAGTGCTAGAGTAGAGCGTATATTCAATTTCCATACTCAATTCGAGGGGTTTGGAATGATATTAGAAGGAAAATCTTTGACATGGTTTCAAAACATTCCACCAAGGTTAATCATGGACTTGAACACATTAGCTCAACGATTTGTAGCTGGTTGTTCCAAAACGAAGATTAAACATATACGGTAGCTCAAATCTACAGCTTTAAATAGAAACATGGTGAGTCTGTTAGGGATTTTGCAACTCGAATGAAACAATACATTTCCAGATGCCCAGAGATGGAGATACCTATAGAAGAACGACTTATATCTTTGCTTCTGGAGGGACTACTAAACAAAGAACTTCATGCTATACTCTATAGTAAAAAGCATACAACTCTAGAAGCGTGTGTGTCTGATGCGATTGACCTAGGAGACAATTGAGAGATCTTCAATGAAGAAGATTTTCCTAAGGATAACCAAAGCGAGAAGACAACATCTATTAAACCAGCACAAGTGGGAACTGTTGCTGCGGCACCAGTGTGCATGGATGGTTACATACCTGGGTGAGGCACTTCTAAAAGCGACTACAAAGACCATATTAGGTAAAGTGGGAAAATCCCAATTCCCAGGTTGGATAACTTTCAATATATCATGTACAAAATATAGAGATTTTGTCAAAAATTTGAGTTTCCTTAAGGTCTCATTCCACTTTATGCACATACAATACACAATGAAAACAACTAAAATACCATGGTTTCAATCAATTGGATTATTAGGAGACGAGTATATTGCATCCATTATCGTTGTCTATGTTCTATTGTCCTACCTACAACTTATCTCAACATGGAGAGCTTGGTTTCTAGGTCCACCACTTGTCCAAGTTAATGTAAAAGTGACTCAAGGTTCACAACTTGTGAAAGCAAGGATCCATTGAGGAATACAATCCACTTGGCTATTTTTCCTTAATTTATTGCATGTGACATTCAAGCAAGGTCCACTTCTAATCTATAACTTCTTAATTTGAGGCATGTGGCATACATAAAATATGTAGCATATGCTCTATTGCCTCATAGGAAGGTTGGTTTCAAGGTGCACTTATCCATGCTAGCCTATCTTGGAGAAATGATGGTTTTGATTCTCTCCTTGTTTCAATGGAGACTAGCTTGGACAAGTGGTGGACCTTTGCTTCTCTCTATGTTTCAATAGAGTTAGCTTGGACAAGTGGTGATCTTGGAACAAAACCCCCATGTAAAACATATCATGGGTATTCCAAGTGATTAGAAAGATTACCATTTAAGATATAACCTTATAGGTTGGACAAATGGAGCTTGGCTTGGAGAAATGGTGGACCTTTGATTCTCTCCATGTTTCAATGGATCCTATCTTGGAGAAATGGTGGAGCTTGCTTCTATCCATGTTTAGATGGAGCCTAGCTTGAACAGTTGGTGGACCTTTGCTTCTCTCTATGTTTCAATAGAGTTAGCTTAGACACGTGGTGGATCTTCAAACTAAGCCAACTACTATCAATGTTTCCTAGCTTGGACAAGTGGTGGAGTGTTTCTCTACTCCATGTTTCAATGGATCTTAGCTTGGACAAGTGTTGGACCTTAAAACAAAAACCCCATGTACAACATAGAATGGATTTTCTAGATTTCAATGGAGTCTAGATTTAACAAATGGTGGAGCTTGTCTTCATCCATGTTTCAATGAAACTAGCTTGGAAAAGTGGTGGACCTTGTAACAAACCCCCCATGTACAACATATCATTGGTTTTCTAAGTGATGGGAAGGAATACCATTCAAGATATAAACTTATAGCTTGGATAAGTAGTCGACTTTAAAACCAAATTCATCATAATACAATGAAATACAGGTTAGCCAATTCCTAAATCTTGAGACCAAACCTCCCATGCTATTAGAGATAATATATTGGATAAGTGGTGGACCTTCTATTATTTTCCCATGCCTAGTTTAGACTACCGGTACACTTTGCAGCTATAAAGGTTGGACGAGTTGTGGAGCCTTGTTTCTATCCATGTTTTAATGGATCCTAGCTTGGACAAGTGGTGGACCTTGGAAAAAAGCTTCCATGTACAACATATATGAGGTTTTCCATGTTTTAATGGAACCTATCTTGGACAAATGGTGAAGCTTGCTTCTCTCCATGTTGATTTTGGAACTACCTTAGACAAGTGGTGGAGCTTTGCTTTTCTACTCTTCATAATACAATGAAGTATAGGTTGGTTACATGGTGAATCTTAAGGCCAAACCTCCCATTTTACTAGAGATGATAGGTTGGACAAGTGGATCAACCTTCTATCATTTCTCCATGACTATATTGGACAATTAGTAGACCTAACATCTCTCTATGTTGTCTAGAGATAAGCTTGGACAAGTGATGGACCCTGCTTCTCTCTTCCCTTGGTTTACTAGTTTGAAGACTCAGTATATATACTTTCTTAGATCTAGCTTGAACAAGTGGTGGACCTTGTATCCACAATCTTAATTCATTACAAAAAAGTATATGAAAAAATAACATAGGAATCTTGGTTTGAAGGTCAAGCAATTAGGTTCCAAATGCACATAATAATATATTTTCCACCCATAATAAAAGAAAGTTAAATATGTTATCACCAAATTGATAAAGGTAATGTACTCCAAGAATTCTAGCTTTGCATCTTGTCATATCTAAATCTTCATCAAGGCGACATGCATGTATACATCAACTTTCAAGCCATTCAAGAATACATGCACTTAGATTCCATAGTTTTGTTTTCAAAGTCTTTTAGGTTCTAAAACTCTTTCACGTAAAGTATGTAATGACAAAATTCTTGAAGAAAACATTTGTGCCCAAGAAAAAGATCCCTCTCACATATTTAAAGTCCATGAATTCTCTGATCCATACTTATAAGTTTTATTTTGACATCAAACATCAATTCTCTCATAGTTACAAATAGATGCAACCTCGATATGAATTGACAAAAATGAATTTCTTTTACTATATGACCCAACATAGGCCCCAATCAAATAAAAAATGAGTCCCCAAAAATTTGGGTGCACTCTAGCAATACATCAGAGTCCCCTTACAATAGGATACACTCCAATAGTACATTGAAGTCCCCTTAGAGTAGGGTGCACTCCATTCAAGTGTTCATAAAATTGACACACCTTTGTTTTTTTATAAAAAAGACTATATCAAATTATACAAATGTTGAAAGATACAAACTAGAATAAAAAAAAGCATCTTATGGCCATATTTATTCAATTCTTTAGTGTTGACAAGTACACACCAAGGACATAATTTGTCTCAGAATCACTATACTGATTTACAATTGTGTTGTATGTATAGACTCTCTTATCTCTTGCATACAAACATCCTACCAACCATGGAATTATGGTTCTCTGCAAGAAGTTTTGAAGTTGCTCGGAAGTTTGCCTCCACATCTTTGGAAATATAAGATATGTCCTTGCCATGTTCCACATCACCCTATATGGAGTGTCATCAAAAATTAAGGTATTGTTTGCATCCAAATCCTCAAATATCTTCCAAATATCACTCAAATTTTTGTGATAAACCCTTGTAAATCCTAACATAATATTTGGATTTGGCAATTTTTGTTACTCATAAACACCTTGAACTTGGTATACTGCTCAGGAAAACATTTTTGTGTGATGCATTGCACCCTTGTTAAGTTATAGCAACTTCATATCCATAGCTCAAAGTATTCAGCACAAAAATCCAAAAAACTTTGTGCGTCTGGTCGCACCACATGATAAACTTCATCTTTATCCTCCACAAGTCGCATGTGTTGAGCCCAAGATGGCATAGAATCTACATGTTTCATTTCAATTGTCTTGAGAAGTAACCCCTCTAGATCCAAGATAAGTACTCTTTTGATGTCCTTGAAAGAAAGTGGTAGGTGATAAGGAGGTGATTCATTCCTTGGACAAGGTCTTGGAGGAGGTTGGATGGGTAATTCAATAGTTTTCTTCAATTTATGCCAGCATATAGCCAATCCATTTTTCTGTAATGGTTCTGAAATTAAAGAACAAGAACACTTAACACTAGGTTGGTAATGGGACACTTTTATGTCCTGGGACACTTTTATGTCCCGTGAAGTGACCATTTTCCTTGAATTACGTCAAGAGTTTCAAAATGGATTTTGAGGTGCTATCTATCTAGAAAGTTGTCTCATGAGCTGAAAAAAACTCGACATTTTTTTGGAATATCAATTCCATCTTTAACATTGTCCTTGTACAACATTTCACAACCTAAACTGTGTGAAAAAACGGGTCTTGTTTTTGGCTTTTTTCAACTTTTTGCAACTATACCACTCTAGAATTCATGTTTGTGAGGTCTATAATGCTAGAGAACTATCTTTAGTAGTCCTCAACATGTCCTGATGCTTCTAAGGAGAAATAAATATTAAAGTTGTAAGTTATGACCAAATTACAAAAATTGTCAAATCCTATTTTTTAGCCAATTTTAGCTCTTCTATGATTATTTGGTGGATTTCATGATATCCAAATTCATTTTTTATTTTCTATGTCGCATATTGTAACATAAAGCTAACATTCCTTGAGTTTTAGGGCACCTAATACCCTATTTTGCATAGTACACAACGATGGTTGATTTTTCAATTATGAAAGAAAACGAAACATTCTAGTATATCAAGTATAGCTTTTTCAATATTGTTAGTTTCTTGTGACAACTACATGCATTTAGCAGGTAGTAACCATATCTAGTCATAAGGATCAAATTTGGCTAGATATTGAATAGTTTCTATGGGATTCTACAACTCATAATGTTCAACCCAGTTTTTTATGTTTGCTGTATTTAACACTTCATCTTTGTCCCCAAGATTCCCCTTGGTAAGAGATGTATTATTCTTTTGACATGCTCCATGGCTCCTTATGAATATAAAGGAAAATAGAGAACTAAGAAAACATGCACAGATTATTTGTATCGAGCGTGGCTATAGAACTTTGATGATAGGTTTGCAGAATGGTAAAAATTCAACTTTTTTGTACCTATTTATTTTGGCAAAACAAAAAATAGTGAGTGAGAAGCAATCATATGTTCTGATCACCAACCCATTGAAGTTAACTAGGGAATTTATCTCAAGTCCTATAAAAATCCCTAATCTTATTTTTATGCAACAAAACGTAAGAAACGACTGTTTTGATGAAAATTCACTGGTCCATCAACTTTGGAGGCTTGGTGTGACCAAAAGATGAGAAATTTTACAAGTTTCTTATTTTTCCATGTTTAGTAGGCCGTGAACTATAACCTCATGAAAGGATTTTACAAAATGAGTGGATCTACTATGGTTTTGGAGGTTTTTTTCAAAACCCTAAAAGGACACTTTTATGTCCTGTTAGGTTACCAACCTAGTGTTAATGCAAACACAACAATAGACATGAGTTTTACATTGTCTACCCTAAGGTTTTATTAGATACCAAAATCCATCTATGATCTACTCATTAATAGAAAGAAAGTCAAATTAAAATCCTGACTCTTTTTTATGCTACACTCTCTCTTAGTCTCAATACCATGGAGGTCAACTAGACTTAAGTCAACTAATAACTACTACTTGTTGTTAAAGGTATGCTTGAAGTGCATAAGGCTTAACCAATGCTCTAGTGTAGAATGGGTATTTAGGTCTCAAGGTCTACCACTTATCCAAGCAAAGATCCATTTAGATATGGAAACCCAATTTTTCTTAATATAATGATATAGAGTGGACAAGTGGTGAATCCTGAGACCAAACCACTCATGCTACTAGGGATAATAGGTTGGACAAGTGGTGGACCTTGAATGTAAACCCCCCATGTACAAAGTATCAGGGGTTTTGGGTATTTCAATCGACTCTAGCATCTTCGAGACATGGTGGAGCTTACTTCTCTCCATGTTTCAATGGAGTCTATCTTGGATAAATGGTGGAGCATCATTCTCTCCATGTTTCAATGGAGCCTAGCTTGGACAAGTGGTGGACGTTTGTTTCTCTCTATGTTTGAACAGATTTAGCTTGGACAAGTGGTGGACCTTGGAACAAAATCCCCATGTAAAACATATCATGGACATTACAAGTGGTGAGAAAAAATACCATTCAATATATAACCTTATAGGTTGGACAAGTGGTGGACCTTAACACCCAATTATTATTAATATAATGACATAGAGTGGACAAGTGGTGAATCTTGCGACCAAACCTACTAGGAAAAGTAGGTTGGACAAGTGGTGGACCTTGAATGCAAACCCCCCATGTACAAAATATCACTCATGCTACTAGGAATAATTTGGTATTAAGGTCCATGTTTCAATGGAGCCTAGCTTGGAAAAGTGTTGGACCTTTGTTTCTCTCTATGTTTCAATAGAATTAGCTTGGACAAGTGGTGAACCTTGGAACAAAACCCCCATGTAAAGCATGTCATGGGCATTACAAGTGGTGAGAAAAAATACCATTCAAGGTATAACCTTATAGGTTGGACAAGTGGTGGACCTTAGCACCCAATTCCTCTTATTATAATGACATAGAGTGAAAAAGTGGTGAATTGTGAGACCAAACCTACTAGGGATAATAGGGTGGACAAATGATTGACCTTGAATGTAAATCACCCATGTACAAAATATCATGGGTTTTGCATATTTCAATGGAGCCTAGCATCTAGGAGACATGGTGGAACTTACTTATGTCCATGTTTTAATGGAGCCTATCTAGGAGAAATGGTGGAGGTTCCTTCTCTCCATGTTTCAATGGAGCCTAGCTTGGACAAGTCGTGGACCTTTGTTTCTCTCTATGTTTAAATATGGTTAGCTTGGACAAGTGGTGGATCTTGGAATGAAACTCCCATGTAAAACATATCATGGGCATTTCAAGTGGCGAGAAAGGATACCATTTAATATATAACCTTATAGGTTGGACAAGTGGTGGACCTTAACACAATATAATGACATAGAGTGTACAAGTGGTGAATCTTGAAACCAAACCACTCATGCTACTAGGGATAATAGGTTAAACAAGTGGTGGGCCTTGAAATAAAACCCCCTAGAGTGTTTCAATGGAGCCTAGCTTGGAAACATGGTAAAGCTTGCTTCTCTCCATGTTTCAATGCAGCCTATCTTGGATAAATGGTGGAGCATCATTCTCTCCATGTTTCAATGGAGCCTAGCTTGGACAAGTGGTGGACCTTTATTTCTCTCTATGTTTGAATAGAGTTATCTTGGAAAAGTGGTGGACCTTGGAACAAAACCCCCATGTAAAACATATCATGGGCATTACAAGTGGTGAGAAAAAATACCATTTAATATATAACCTTATAGGTTGGACAAGTGGTGGACCTTAACACCCAATTATTCTTAATATAATGACATAGAGTGGATAAGTGGTGAACTTGGGACCAAACCTACTAGGGAAATAGGTTCGACAAGTGGTGGACCTTGAATGTAAACCCCCCATGTACAAAATATCACTCATGCTACTAGAAATAATTTGGTATTAAGGTCCATGTTTCAATGCAGCCTAGCTTGGAAAAGTGGTGGACCTTTGTTTCTCTCTATGTTTCAATAGATTTAGCTTGGACAAGTGGTGGACCTTGGAACAAAACCCCCATGTAAATCATGTCATGGGCATTACAAGTGGTGAGAAAAAATACCATTCAAGCTATAACATTATAGGTTGGACAAGTGGTGGACCTTAACACCCAATTCCTCTTAATATAATGACATAGAGTGGACAAGTGGTGAATCATGAGACCAAACCTACTAGGGATAATAGGTTGGACAAGTGGTGAACCTTGAATGTAAACCCCCATGTACAAAATATTATGGGTATTGGGTATTTCAATGGAGCCTAGCAACTTGGAGACATGGTGGAGCTTATTTCTCTCCATGTTTCAATGGAGCCTATCTAGGAGAAACAGTGGAGGTTCCTTCTCTCCATGTTTCAATGAGCCTAGCTTGGACAAGTGGTGGACCTTTCTTTCTCTATATGTTTTAATAGAGTTAGCTTGGACAAGTGGTGGACCTTGGAATGAAACCCCATGTAAAACATATCATGGGCATTTCAAGTGGTGAGAAAGGATACCATTTAAAATATAACCTTATAGGTTGGACAAGTGGTGGACCTTAACACATAGTTCTTCTTAATATAATGACATAGAGTGTACAAGTGGTGAATCTTGAGACCAAACCACTCGTGCTACTAGGGATAATAGGTTGGACAAGTGGTGGACCTTGAATGTAAACCCCTCATGTACAAAATTATGGGTTTAGGGTATTTCAATGGAGCCTAGCTTGGAGACATGGTGGAGATTGCTTCTCTCAATGTTTCAATGGAACCTATCTTGGAGAAATGGTGGATCATCCTTCTCTCCATGTTTCAATGGAGCCTACCTTGGACAAGTGGTGGACCTTTGCTTCTCTCTATGTTTCAATAGAGTTAGCTTGGACAAGTGGTGGGTCTTGGAACAAAACCCCTTTGTAAAACATAGCATGGACATTACAAGTGATAAGGAAAAATATCATTCAAGATATAACCTTACAGGTTGGAAAAGTGGTGATGGACCTTGACAAGTGGTGAAGGATACCATTTAAGATATACCCTTATAGGTTGGACAAGTGGTGGACCTTAACACCCAGTTATTCTTAATATAATGACATAGAGTGGATAAGTGGTGAATCTTAAGACCTAACCACTCATGCTACTAGGTATAATACGTTAGAGAAGTGGTAGACCTTGAATGTAAACACCCCATGTACAAAATATCATGGTTTTAGGGTGTTTCAATGGAGCCTAGAATCTTGGAGACATGGTAGATCTTGATTCTTTCCATGTTTGAATGGCACCTATCTTGGAAAAATGATGGAGGTTACTTCTCTCCATGCTTCAATGGAGCCTAGCTTTGACAAGTGGTGAACCTTTCCTTCTCTCTATGTTTGAATAGAGTTAGCTTGGACAAGTGGTGGACCTTTGCTTCTCTCTATGTTTGAATAGAGTTAGCTTGGACAAGTGGTGGACCTTGGAATGAAACCCCCATGTAAAACATATCATGGGCATTTCAAGTGGTGAGAAAGGATACCATTTAAGATATAACCTTATAGGTTGGACAAGTGGTGGACCTTAATACATAGTTCTTCCTAATATAATGACATAGAGTGTACAAGTGGTGTATCTTGAGACCAAACCACTCGTGCTACTAGGGATAATAGGTTAGACAAGTGGTGGGCCTTGAAATAAAACCCCCCATGTACAAAATAAAATGGGTTTAGGGCATTTAAATGGATCCTAGCTTGGAGACATGGTGGAGCTTTCTTCTCTCCATGTTTCAATGAAGCCTATCTTGGAGAAATGGTGGAGCATCCTTCTCTCCATGTTTCAATATAGCTTAGCTTGGACAAGTGGTGGATCTTTGGTTCTCTCTATGTTTCAATAGAGTTAGCTTGGACAAGTGGTGGACATTGAAACAAAACTCCCATGTAAAACATATCATGGGTAGTTCAAGTTGTGAGAAAAAAAACCATTTAAAATATAACCTTATAGGTTGGACAAGTGGTGGACCTTAACACCCAATCCTTTTTAATACAATGACATAGAGTGGACAAGTGGTGAATCTTGAGACCAAAGCTATCAAGCTACTAGGGATACTAGGTTGGACAAGTGGTGGATCTTGAATGTACATCCCCTATGTACAAAATATCATGGGTTTAGGGTGTTTCAATGGAGTCTAGCATATTGGAGACATGGTGGAGCTTGCTTCGCTCCATGTTTCAAGTGGTGGACCTTCAATTATTTTCCCATACCTAGTTTAGACAACCCATACACTTTGTAACTCTAAAGGTTGGACGAGTGGTGGAGCTTTGTTTATTTCCATGTTTTAATGGATCCTAGCTTGGACAAGTGGTGGACCTTGGAAAAAAGTCCCCCCTGTACAACATAACTGAGTTTTTTCATGTTTTAATGGAAGAGAGATTTGACAAATGGTGGAGCTTGCTTATCTCCATGTGGATTTTAGAACTAGCTTGGACAAGTGGTGGAGCTTTGCTTTTCTACTCTTCATAATACAATGATGTATAGGTTGGTTACATGGTGAATCTTAAGGCCAAACCTCCCATCTTACTAGAGATGATAGGTTGGAAAAGTGTTCAACCTTCTATCATTTCTCCATGCCTATAATTAGACAATTAGTAGAACTAGCATCTTTCTATGTTGTCTAGAGCTGAGCTTGGACAAGTAGTGGACCTTGCTACTCTCTTCCCTTGGTTTATTAGTTTGAAGACTCATTATATATACTTGCTTAGATCTATATAATTACTCATTATTTAGGTTACAAGTAGGTATGTAATTTGTTAGCCTCAAGGACTTTGAATATTGAATAGTAAGAAAGTCAAGTGCTGGTTTGAAGATCTTTTGCTTATCTAAACTAGACTCTAACTCAATAATAAGTCTCTTAAGTTCCACGAATTGTCCTATCTAGGCTCCAAAAGAGTCTTAATTGGTTTGTGCTAGATTCTAACTTCCTTGATGGGGTAGAATCCTAGAAAAATGAGGCACTATAAGTGTTACCTTAGCTCAAATGGATTTTCACTTAAACTAGACTGCAATTTGGCACTCTAGTATCTTTGTCTTGATGGAGTTTAACACTAGATACATAGTAGTGATATTTAAGCTTCATGTCTCTTCACTTGATCGAGATATGAGACCATACTTTCAAGGTCACAACTTGTCTTACCTAAAGACCAATGTGAGACATGGGAGCAAGAAAGCCATCCGATATTGTTTTAAGGACTATTACATAGACAATCAATAACTTAAGTAAAGAAAAAAGACTTGGATCTTTCACAATTAATAACTTAAGTAAAGCCAAAAAGACTTGGATCTTTGACAGTTTTTTTCAAACTAAAAAAGCACAATCTCATGCTAGCAAAACTATAAATCACAATTGAAAGTTTTGAACGAGAAAAAGTTCAACAATCTTATAAGAAGGATACTTTTCATTTCATTTGATGATTACAAACTAAAAGAAAGTCTCTCAAGAAATTGATAAACAAAAAATGTAGGTGACTGCTTCATTATTTTGAGCAAACATATCAAAATCTCTATTGATTGAGCTCCATCTATTAGTATCCTTTGTAAGATCCTGCAGGAAGGAATAAAAAGAAAGATTTGTTAGATACCATGCACATGAGTGTTCAAGTATGTGTATCAAGAATATATGACATGTCACTAGTACCTTAGGGTTGCTTTCTATCCAGCCTTAGAAGATTGTTCTCAGCTTTCACCTTATTTATATAAGCCTTTGCTGTGGTTGCCTTCAAAACTCCTTTTGTGTTACAACCCAATTGCCTAGCTAAAGTGGTCAATTGTGACGCCTTCATGCTTTCAATGGGTGTACGCTCCTTTGCTAAGATCTCTTGTATTTGGGCTCTTCTCATTTCATTGCGGTGGCTTGTGTCACTTGCATTTTCAATGATAGTTTCATCCTGTCACCTTTTGCAGGTGGTATTCTTCTTGTAAAGAACACCTTAGCTGACCAAACATCATTTTTCTGCTTCCAATACTCCATGATTTGTTTGTATTCACTATCATTTGTCACTATAGGTTGTCCATAACGATTAGAAGCAATTAAATCACGCACATCCCTTCTCTCATCAAGCTGAATCAAGTATGGCAGTAGCTCCTCCAAGAGCATATTGTCAACCATCTTCTCAGCATCAAATTGTGGTGGAAAAATGCAATTGTTTGCTGGTGAAATACATCCCTTGTAAGGAGAGTCATCAATAAGCACTGTTCTTTGTGGATCACATTCAAACCCCATGGCAATTTTGGCTAGAGGCTTGAACATTGCCTCAACGTTTGGATTGTCGGGTCTAAACAATTTTTGAGTTTGAGCGGTGTAGCAAACATCTTGCGACCAAATTGCAAAGAAAGGCAATGTATCCTCAGCTAAGTTGTTTAGTGCTGCAAGGATTTGATACACATTATTCCTAGTAGCTGTCGACCAAATTGCAACATTAAACCTCTGTAAAATAGTCTTCAAGAATTGGATGCAACCTGGCCTGAGTATAATATATCTTTTTGAATCCATTTGCACTGAGTTGTGGTGTGAGGATGGTTGAGGGGAACGTTTCAACAATAGACCATTTAAATCCAATATAATTGTAAGCATGGATTTCTCAACATCTACGCTACATGACGTAGTACCAATTGGCAATAGCTCGTGAGTGGACTTTTCAGTCTCTTTTGATGTATGTTGCATTTTTGAAGCATCGATTTCTTGGTTCTCATTATTGGAAGCTTGCTCAAGTTGCACAACACTAGACTCTAGTATAGAAATATCATCCATCTTGGGCACTTTAGAAACCATAGAATCTATGGATTCTATAGTTGTTGACTGAACCATAGGAGCATTATCCATCCCAGTTTGTGAATCTAAGAAAACACACACACAAATGGTATCTCAAAACCACTAGAATTTTATTCACCATATTTATATGTAGAACTCCTAGTAAGAAATTTATTTAAGGTAAAGTCGTTGTTAGAATCCTTGCAACCATTTTCAGCATTCGTACACCAAACACCACTTGTCTAAAATACAATCTACTAACTCAACATTTTCCATCCTACACTTTATTAAAGATGAGTACTTAAAGTGAAAACTAAAAGCCACCCTTGTTGAGGAAACATGGATACAAGGTCCACCAAATGTCCAACCTAGACTACAAGCAAACAATTAGAGATTTGGCTTAGATTTGGATTCAAAGGCCACCACTTATTCAAGTAAGATAACTCCACTTGTTTAAGACAGTAATGTTTGAAGCCCCACCACTTGTCCAACCTAGACATTGATTAAATTTTGGTAAGATTTATCACAAATCTAGAGTAGAATCAAGATTCTATGGCCAAGGTAGTCAAATAAGTTAGACAACACACAAAGCATAAGAGCACTCTAGATTCTCGTTGAGCATAAACTAAACAATAATCAAATGTTATATTCACTTGAGATTTCATCCATGAAAAATGAAAATGATGCATGTACTTGAGATTTCCATCCATGTACAATACTTTACAATGTCAAGTAAAGTTATAGTCAGCAAACAACTCTTCTCCTGCTTCAACTTGACAAATAGTCTCAATGCATACATGGCCATATTCTTCTGACTTGATGTGTGAAGAGGTGCATTTATGCCAAGGTGGCAAATTTGGATCAAATGTATAGCGTACGTTGGGACAGACATTTGTACTGTGAGAACTATTTATATAGCCCGACACGTTTCCTTCTTCTACACAACCAATAATGTATGATTGATCTTCCTCTTCTTCTATGTTTGGATCCTCTAGAAGAGAATATTTATAAGCTCTTGGAAAAATTTTGCATATCTTTTTCCAGTCTTGAAATCTATACTTATGCCCTCCATAGTTTAGAATAGTCAAACCACTTTCCAGGGTAGTATGCACAAATAGCCCATAACCAGCTCCTTCAATACATGAAAGTCGCACTTCAAAATCCACACCGTTAATATGGAAAATTACATCTTTGGGAATAGGAAAAGTTGGTGTCCCAAAAGGATCTTCATGCCAATCATAGTGTGAAATACATCTAGTTTTTATATCACTTAACTCCTTTGTGTCTGCAAAAAGAAGAAAATATTATGCATAAAATAATGACAATATCAAAGAAAGATATCATTATTTTATAGTCCAATAGGTCCATTGTATGGAAGACTTAGAGTGCCTCTTACATGGTGCCTCCAAGGTTTCCAAAAAATAAAATCATTGGAAAAAAAAGGCCACTGTGTCTCCAATCTATTGCCCATTTGAAGCATAGAGAGAACCAAGGTCCACCACTTGTCCAAGCTAGACATGGAGCATTGACACAAGATCCAACACTTATCCAAGAACCCTATAGTATATGTGGTAACATGGGATGCATTGATGCAACAAAAGTAGTCTAGCCTCCTCATCCATCTCTTTTTTCTTGTAGCCTAGAGGGATTAGTTTCAAGGTCTATCACTAGTCAAAAACTACACATAGAACATTGATACAAGGTTCCACCACATGTGAAACCTATCATCTCTAGTAGCATGGATGGTTTGATATCAAGGTTCACTGCGTGTCCTACCTATACTCTATTGTAGCATAGAGATTCTGGTTTGGTGGTACTACACTTGTCCAAACTTGGCTTGTTGTTGATATCTGGAGGTAATCAAGGGTCCTCCACTTGTCCAAGTTAGGCATATAAAACAATTGCAAGGTCCACCATGTGTACAACATATGATTGATTATAGCATGCATGGTCTTATTTCATGGGCAACCATCTTCTCTCCAACATGTGTCCAACCTCGGCTCCATTGAAGCATGGAGAGAAGCAAGGTCCACCACTTATCAAAGCTATTATTTTCTCCCAGTGCTTTCAAAACCCATAATACGTTGTACATGGGGGGGGGGGGGGATTCTTGTTTCAAGGTCCACCACTTGGCTAAGATTGGATCCATTGAAACATAAAGAGAAGCAAGCTCTACCATTTTCCAAGCTAGGTGCCATTGAAACATGAAAACCCCATAATATGTTGTATACGGGGGTTTTTTCACGGTCTACCACTTGTCTAAGCTATGGTCCATTGGAACATGGAGAGAAGCAAAGCTCCACCACTTTTCTAAGCTAGGATCCATTGAAACATGGAGAGAAGCAAGCTCCATTGTTTGTCTAAGCTAGGCTCCATTGGAACATGGAGAAAACAAGCTCCACCACTTGCCTATTATTGCATAGAGATTCTGGTTTGAAGGTCCACCACTTGTCCAACCTTGCCTTCATGTATGGAGATAATAAGAGTGCAATGCTTCTCTAAGCTAGGGACATAAAAGAGTTTCAAGGTCCACTACATATACGATCTATGATGGGTTGTAGCATGGGAGGTTTCATTTTAAGGTTGACCACTTCTCCAGCTCCGCTTGTCCAACCTCAGATCCATTGAAGAATGGAGAATAAAGGTGTACCAACTCTCCAAAATAGGCAAGAAAATCTCTATAAAACCCATGAATTGTTAATATATGCTATGCTGTGGAGTTTTGTTTGAAGGTCCACTCCTTATCCAAGCTACAATCCATTGAAGCATGGAAATAAGTAAGATATATCTATAGTCCAAGATAGGATCCATTGAAACATAGAGAGAATCAAGGTCCACCACTTGTCCAAGCTATGCATGGGTAATTGATATAAGGACCACTACGTTTTCACCTATACTATGCTCTATCATGGATGGTTTCATATACCACCAATTTTCCAACCTATTTAGTAGGTTGTATTATGGGGGTTTGGTTTCAAGGTACTTCACTTGTCTAAGGTGGGTTCCATTGAACCATGGAGAGAAACAATGTCTACCACTTGTCCGAAATATGCTCCTTTAAAACATAAAAGCAAGGTCCACCACTTGTCCAAGCTAATGTTTCTCTCCATTGAAGCATGGAGAGAAACAAGGTCTACCACCTGTCCAAATATGCTCCATTGAAACATAAAAGCAAGGTCCACCACTTGTCCAAGCTAATATAACAAATGGGTGTTGGTTACAAGGTGTACCACACTTGTCTAAACTAGTCTCCATGCAAGGTCCACCACATGTCCAAGCTATATGATCTTGGTTTGAAGGTCTACCACACCTCTTGAAATTAGGATCCATGTAAGGTCCACCTTTTGTCAAGCTATGCCTTTAGTGAGTACTAAAACTAAGTAAATTGCAGTACTTAAATACCTTTCCAAGCTCATTAAGATTTTGGTCTCTAAGGCCACCACCACATGTCTAATCTATGCTCTAATTGATTACTTATGCTAGTTCTCAAAGTCCAAACATAAGCTCCCTTCTAGCAAGGTTAGTTTAAATTTAGGCTCCAACACCTGTCTAAGCTAGGTTCAATTTATGAAGCATCACCATTTAACCATGCTACGATCTAATGTATCATATCAAGGGGGTATTGATAAAAGGTCCAAAACTTATTGAGTTCAAGCTCTTAAGTAATTAAGTCTTTGTGAGTATTAAATGTTATAGTTTTAGTCTAAAGATCCACCATTCAAAAACTCAAGTAATTTATTATTTACATTCAAACCTTGAATGCTTGAGATAAAAAATACAAACTCAATCAATACTATATAAAGCAAAATCTAACATTAAGAGTATCAAATCAGTAACAAGAAACACTAACATGCACAAGAAACTCAAAACATACGTGTCTCCATTTCCAAAAAGTCCTCCATTGACAGAGGATGTTGTTGTTGTTCTTCTTCTCTCTTTGTGGAGAGCACTCCTCTGTAACAGGCACAATGTCATCTGATTGCGAAGTGGATTGTTGAAGTCCAGCCCATTTTTCTATATCTTCATGAGACTTAGCAAAGTCTAGCAGCATGGTCTCCACGTTTTTTGCCTCCTCCACACTATCAATTAAGCATATAACTTCTTTTTTCTGTTGTATTCCTTCTTGTGCAACCAAGGAGCCATCACCAAAAACATCAACAAGCTTGCGGTCTTCAAAACAATATGTACGAATGTAGTGCTTGACCAAAGCTCTTTTTTTGGCCTCCAAATATTGCAAATCTGACATATCGTTATCTGCTACTTGAAGAAGAGAACAATCAATTGGCATGGGATGTTCCTCTGATCTTCTTCTCAGGTCTTCAAATGCATTGCCTTGTCCCAAGAAGGCAATAACTGTTAGGAATTGAATTGCTCCTTTGCAAGGAGCTGATGGAAAGTGATGCAATGCACCACAACAATGGTAGCTCAGATTATCTCCCATGGCGTGAAAGGCACATTGCAATTTTGTGAAGTTAGTGAAATCCACAAATGCAAGAAAGACAAATCCAGGATCTGTTGACCCTCCAGCAATAGCCAAGATCCCATCCAAAGCATTGTTAAATGTCTCCTCACTCCACTTCAAATTGCCTCCAACGTTTTTTGTCATATCTAAAACACATAAGCCAATAGGCACTTTATTATTGAAGTGGCGCATCAAGTAGAGATTGCCTTCCATTTGTAGGCTCACCACATAGATTGACCATGGCAAATCTCTAGGCTCAGTTTTCTCCTTTTGAAGGTGAATTGCCCATTGCATGTATTTTATTGCTCCATCTGGAAAAGCCATTTTCTTTGTTCCACGCGTCAAACTAGATTTGATCCATTCCTCGCATAGCATTAAAATTTTTTATAAACAACATCATTGATGTTATACATTTTGACCACCTCCTCCCAGTCTTTACATGGTGAAGACTCATTCAAATTGTTGAAGCCTTCAAGAAGTGCATCTTGAATCAATTTGTCTTGCTTCAACTGCTTGATTCGATCATACATGTCAGTTGCATCACCATCCTTTGCACTCTTTGACAGTAAAATCTTCTCATCTCTAATCTCTTCTTGAATAGTCTTTACCTCTGATTCCTCAAGGCCACAAAGGTATCTAAATACAGTTGTTGGGGGTTTCTTATTCTCCTCTTCTAGCTTTTCAATGATTTCTATCCAGCAATCATAAACTAAATCAGAGTACGTGACCATGTGTGCCTGTTTAGCAATCCAACTTGCTGCTGCACTCATTCTTGCCAATCGAAGAAAAGCCTAAAAAGAAATAGAGAAATAATTAAACTATTGAGCAAGATTTGTTAATTAAACACTATAAAAAGACAAAGAAAATAACTTACATCCCATCCGGCACGAGATGCATGTCCCTCTGCAATTCCACTTGCTGCCTTTGGTGGTCGTCCTGAGAAGATCCATTGACTCCGTAAATGTCTCAATATTTGGCTGTAAGGTTGCTTGACATACAATGCCTGAGCCTCCTCATTTGCAATGGCAGATATAGCAGTTGCAACAAATGGAGGAGCATTCACAACAATGCGAGCCTTTCTAAATTTATACACGCTAATCAGTCTTTCAAATATCTCTTTGTTGTTTTGTTCATTGTGAAGCAAAACTTTTGCAGCATAGATTGAATGCTGCCCATCAAGAATCCAATAATGATAATCTTTAATTTTTTGCTCCTCTACCTCTTCTACTGCCAAAGGAGTCCCCTTCTTTGATTTTGCATTTCGAACAGGCATCAAATATGCACATGCTGCAGGCTTGGTCGTACTCCGTGAAAATCCAAATAACACACTTTCAGCGTGTTTTTTATCCATAATACGTGCATTATAGTGATCAGGAGCAAGCCAACAATTTTGAATAGGGATATCAAATTCCCTATATTGGAAAGGAAAATAATTTATGTACTTATTCATTCCACCTGTATCTTTTTCTTGTCCTTTCATGGCCTCAGCTTCTAAAACATCTGGAT
This sequence comes from Adiantum capillus-veneris, assembly GCF_014529385.1. Lineage (NCBI taxonomy): Eukaryota > Viridiplantae > Streptophyta > Polypodiopsida > Polypodiales > Pteridaceae > Adiantum > Adiantum capillus-veneris. The sequence goes on along the minus strand of NC_140955.1, from coordinate 110,393,607 downwards.
CCACAATTCTCATCTTTGACATTGAACCCTCTGTTGATGAGGATGCCAAAGATGCCTTGTCTACATCCAAAATGGAACTAGTTCGCTTAGCTCTACTTTTTGCACTTTTGCTTGCTTCTTTGTGGATGGTGGTCGTGAAGCTTTCACCTTTTTTCGTTGTAGTGTGGCAATGATGGAGCTTTGAAGTTGATCTGCTGTGATGTTTGGATTTGATTCTGCAAACTTCCATCCTCGAGAAAACATTGTCTCTTCTTTGTTTCTAGACATGCGCTCCAATGCATATGCTCCTGGAGATAGTTGAAATTCTAGATTCATTGGAACTAGAATGTCAATGCATTCCACCTCCGGATGACTATCAACTACAGAGACAGATGCTTCCACAACTTGTCCAACATCTTCAAACAAGCTGTCATTCTCCTTTTTGGCAATAAATAGATGCACCTTATGAAATTGTGCACCCTCTATACCATGTATGTCCAAATACCATTTCCTAAGATCATTGCAAGTATAGTCAACTGAGACAGCAACCCTTGCAACCTGTTTTTTTGGAGCCATCTTTCCTGAAACAAAAAAAACCAAATGTTATTTTAGCATATACTTTTTTGTAATGAATTAAGTTTGTGTGAATACAAGGTCCACCACTTGTTCAAGTTAGATCTAAGCAAGTATACATAGTAATCTTTTAAGCTAGTAAACTAAGGGAAGGGAGAAGTAAGGTCCACCACTTGTCCAAGCTCAGCTCTAGACAACATGGAGAGATTCGAGGTCTACTAATTGTCTAATATAGGCTAACTATATTGAAACATAGAGAGAAGCAAAGGTCCACCACTTGTCCAATCTAGGGTCCATTGAAACATGGAGAGAAGGATGCTCCACCATTTGTCCAAAATAGGCTCCATTGAAACATGAAGAGAAGCAATATGCACCATGTCTTCGAGATGCTAGGCTCCATTGAAATACCTTAAACCCATGATATTTTGTATATGTGGGGTTTAAATTCAAGGTCCACCACTTGTCCAACCTATTCTCCCTAGTAGCATGAGTGGTTTGGTCTCAAGATTCCCACTTTTCCACTCTATGTCATTATATTAAGAAGATCTGGGTGTTAAGGTCCACCACTTGTCCAACCTATAAGGCTATATCTAAAATGGTATTATTTACCACCACTTGGAATGCACATGATAGGTTTTACATAGGGTTCTGGTTCCAAGGTCCACCACTTGTCCAACCTAACTCTATTGAAACATAGAGAGAATCAAAGGTCCACCACTTGTCCAAGCTAGGCTCCATTGAAAAATGGAGAGAAGGATGCTCCACCATTTGTCCAAGCCAGGTTCGATTGAAACATGAAGAGAAGCAAGCTGCACCATGTCTCCAAAATTTTAGGCTCCATTGAAATATCTTAAACCCATGATATTTCGTACATGGGGGGTTTACATTCAAGGTCCACCACTTGTCCAACCTATTATCACTAGTAGCATGAGTGGTTTGGTCTCAAGATTCACCACTTTTCCACTCTATGTCATTATATTAAGAAGATCTGGGTGTTAAGGTCCACCACTTGTCCAACCTATAAGGCTATATCTTAAAGGGTATTCTTTCTCACCACTTGGAATGACCATGATAGGTTTTACATAGGGGTTTGGTTCCAAGGTCCACCACATGTCCAAGATAACTCTATTGAAACATAGAGAGAAGCAAAGGTCCACCACTTGTCCAAGCTAGGGTCCATTGAAACATGGAGAGAAGGATGCTCCACCATTTGTCCAAGATAGGCTCCATTGAAACATGAAGAGAAGCAAGTTGCACAATGTCTCCAAGATGTTAAGATCCATTGAAATACCTTACACCCATGATATTTTGTACATGGGGAGTTTACATTCAAGGTCCACCACTTGTCCAACCTATTATCTCTAGTAGCATGAGTGGTTTGGTCTCAAGATTCACCACTTTTTCACTCTATGTCATTACGTTAAGAAGATCTGTGTGTTAAGGTCGACCACTTGTCCAACCTATAAGGGTATATCTTAAAGGGTATTATTTCTCACCACTTGAAATGTCCATGATATGTTTTACATGGGGGTTTGGTTCCAAGGTCCACCACTTGTCCAAGCTAACTCTATTGAAACATAGAGAGAAACAAAGGTCCACCACTTGTCCAAGCTAGGCTCCATTGAAACATGGAGAGAAGGATGCTCTATCATTTGTCGAAGCTAACTCTATTGAAACATGGGGGGTTTACATTCAAGTTCCACCACTTTTCCAACCTATTAACGCTAGTAGCATGAGTGGTTTGGTCTCAATATTCACCACTTTTTCACTCTATGTTAGTATATTAAGAATATCTGGGTGTTAAGGTCCACCACTTGTCCAACCTATAAGGCTATATCTTAAGGGTTATTCTTTCTCACCACTTGGAGTGACCATGATAGCTTTTACATGGGGGTTTGGTTCCAAGGTCCACCACTTGTCCAAGATAACTCTATTGAAACATAGAGAGAAGCAAAGGTCCACCACTTGTCCAAGCTAGGGTCCATTGAAACATGGAGAGAAGGATGGTCCACCATTTGTCCAAGACACGCTCCATTGAAACATGAAGAGAAGCAAGCTACACCATGTCTCCAAGATGCTAATCTCCATTGAAATACCTTAAACCCATGATATTTCGTACATGGGGGGTTTACATTCAAGGTCCGCCACTTGTCCAAGCTATTATCTCTAGTAGCATGAGTGGTTTGGTCTCAAGATTCACCACTTTTCCACTCTATGTAATTATATTAAGAATATCTGGGTGCTAAGGTCCACCACTTGTCCAACCTATAAGGCTATATCTTAAACTTTATTCTTTCTCGCCACTTGGAGTTACCATGATAGGTTTTACATGGGAGTTTGGTTACAAGGCCCACCACTTGTCCAAGCTAAATCTATTGAAACATAGAGAGAAGCAAAGGTCCACCACTTGTCCAAGCTAGGCTCCATTGAAACATGGAGAGAAGGATGCTCCACCATTTGTCCAAAATAGGCTCCATTGAAACATGAAGAGAAGCAAGCTGCACCATGTCTCCAAGATGCTAGGCTCCATTGAAATACCTTAAACCCATGATATTTGGTACATGGGGGGTATACATTCAAGGTCCACCACTTGTCCAACCTATTATCCTTAGTAGCATGAGTGGTTTGGTCTCAAGATTCACCACTTTTCCACTCTATGTCGTTATATTAAGAAGATCTAGGTTTTAAGGTCGACCACTTGTCCAACATATAAGGCTAGATCTTAAAGGTTATTATTTCTCACCACTTGGAATGACCATGATATGTTTTACATGGGGGTTTGGTTCCAAGGTCCACCACTTGTCCAAGCTAACTCTATGGAAACATAGAGAGAAGCAAAGGTCCACCACTTGTCCAAGCTAGGCTCCATTGAGACATTTAAAGAAGGATGATCACCCCATTGGTGGAAGATAGGCTCCATCGAAACATGAAGAGAAGCAAGCTGCACCATGTCTCCAAGATTCTAGGCTTCATCGAAATACCTTAAACCCAGGATATTTTGTACATGGGGGGTTTACATTCAAGGGCCACCACTTTTCCAAGCTATTATCGCTAGTAGAATGAGTGGTTTTGTCTCAAGATTCACCACTTTTCCACTCTATGTCATTATATTAAGAATATGTGGGTGTTAAGGTCCACCACTTGTCCAACCTATAAGTCTATATCTTAACACTAGGTTGGTAACCTAACAGGACATAAAACTGTCCTTTGCAAGGTCCAAGAAAAACTTAACAACTCCTAGAAGAGGTGTTTATTCACAAAACCCTTCATTGAGAGTATTCACAAGACCCATGTGCTTTAGGAAAAATTATAAGGATGTTGAAATGTGTAATCCAATGGAAGAACTAAGCCCTCAAAGTAAGTGCTTTTTTACAAACAGCAAAAAACAGGGAAGTCCGTTATTGCGTAGCTTAGTGCTCCTAAAAAAAAATTGTGCTAGTCATTCCAACATTTTTCCAGGAATCTATAATAGTATAGATTTCAACTGGAAGAGTACCTATGACCTCAAAAAATCTATTAGAAGTCTCACATTTTACTTGAAATTAGCATGTTTTTAGACAGTTTGAGGTGTAAGTGCATGTACGGTTACACATGGCTAATTGATCATTCAATTTAGTATACGAAGCACTTTATGAGCACTATGACTCTTGCTAGGTATCACTGAGACAAAAAAGTCACTTCTTTTCATCCTCCATTGATAATGACAAGGACATTATGAATGAGAAGTTCTTCCCAGCTATAGAACATTGTAATACTAGTAAGTTATATTGAAGAGGAACAAATTTGCAAGCTTGAATCAAGGTCCTCCATGATAATTTTCCATGTGCACCATGAATAGGGATGACCAAAAAACATTATGCACATTAGAAATTAGAAACCATTTTATAACAATGTATTTTTTTCTACAAATATAAAGCTTATTAGAGCCACTCTAGAAGGACAAAAGATAACATGTCAAAGCACTAACTTTACAACAAGAACAATTCTTCAAACCTAATATGCATATTACATTGGTCATCATAACCACATTTGAAAAGACTTGCACATACTACTATTCAATGAATATAAGTTACAATGACCATAGCCTCCCACAATGATAGATAGACCTAATGAGAAAAACCATACAACCATGTGAAAGAGATCCATATGTACATTGGCCAAAAGGATAGCCATAAACTATAAGCATTTGGACATCTTTAAAATCACAAGTGCTATTCTAGCATAGTTATAACCATAACAAGGCAATAATGCCATCATAATCATATCATGGCACATGTTGCTATTCCATGTTTCAAGACAAACATATTCTAAAACCCATTAGTGATACCATAAGCTTCATGAGACAGGAGCTACCACATGTTCACAAGACCATAAGCCATCCACAACATCATGTCAAAAATACTTGGCAAGATGTAAAATGCTTGGCGCGATTAAAAACACCAAGAAGACCGAGAAGGATCACAAAATTTTGGTAAGATAGAGAACACTAAGCAAACAGACTTTGTACCTAATAAAAGCACTTTCATAAATCATAAGACCACAAACCCTAGCAAGCATTTGTCAAAGGGCTCATGCACACCCTTCCGTACATAAACCACATCAAGTCCCTCCAGTGGAGTATTATCAACAAGCAGCACAAACCCTAACAAAGTTGGGCTATTTTAGAACCGCTATTATAAGTGACAAAACGCGAACACAACCCATAACCTGGCAATTCACAACCCATAACCTGGAGACAAAAACCCTGGCAAGATTGAACCCTTGCGAGATTGCAAACCCTGGCCTGGCGAGACAACAAACCTTGGCCAGCCAAAACCCTGGGGAGATTGCAAATTGTAACAAGACAAAACCCTGGCGAGACACTACCATGAAGTATAAAACCATAACCATCAAAAAACAAGAATGGACCTCACAACTTGTGCAATTTCCATAATCATAATTGGGCCCTTGCCATAACCATAAGCAACAAATAAAACCGTAAACATAACCTAGCAAAAACCATAAACATAACTTGGCACAAGAACATCTCTATCCATAATTGCCACAAACACATATGCCATAAAAAGACCAAGATATAAAGATTTCCATATCCATAATTGAGCACTTGCCATAACCATAAAGTGGCCCATGACCAAAACAACCACTTAAACTTGTCCTTGCCACAAGGCACATCACCAAAACCATAACAAAAGGCACATTCTCTTACCCCAATCCCCAATCCCTGGCAACAACACAATCGGCTAGGTGGCAACCATATAGAAGTTCTTGACATAAGAAGACCAAAAGTGGAGTTAAACAACTTACATAACCGGCAAGATGTGTAGCCAATAGGCACCATAAACTTGGAACCATAACACCATTGCGTCAAGTTCACATAACGATAACCAAAGGCAACCCATAACCATAGACAAGTTCACATAGCCATAACCAAAGGCATATGTCATAACCGAAACCATAGACAACCATAATACCGCAACAAAAGATCGTGCCAAAATATCACATGAAACCATATTGCCTTCCATAAGACTGTGCAACCAAAGAAACAGACCATAAGCTCAAAATAAGGGCAGCCCATGTCAGACCAACAGCAAAGGGAAAAACCAACAGCAAATGTAAAAACCTACCATCATCAAAGGGAAAAACCAGCAGCCAGAAGGACTAGCAAAAGGGACAAGCCATCAGCAAAGAAAAACCAGAAAAACCAGCAGCCATCTGTCACCAGCAAAAAACCAGTAAACCAGCAAAAAGAACCATCCATCGGGTAGAATCTATCAGCCAAACCCTGCATGTCCTGCAAAAACAGAAGTTAGAGAGTATGAGAAACTAGGCCTAAGCCATGCAAGTATGACAACAGTCACTAGACCATGAAGAATGCTAAAAGACTTACATAAGATGGAGTCTCGTCGTCTAGTGACTCTCGAGCGACCATCAAAGAGAAAATCAACAACTACCCTTGCATGGTAGTCCTTGAAGCAAGGATCAGCACACATTACCTTCTTACACTTACCACATCCCCAAATAGTGCGGGACGGTTTCGAGCCCTGCACTTCTTTGTGCTCAGACAAAAGCTTCTTCCGTTTTGCGGAGCATACCACACAATACCTACTTGTTGTATCATGCAAACGAATGGGAAAATGGCCATTGTATGCATCCTCTATCACCGGTCGCTTACACACATACAGCCGAAAAGCATTATTTACCAGCTGCTCATGCATATGTAGCATAAACTCAAACCTGAATACATCCCTCTTGCCATAGAGGTCTTTCCAAATGATCCAACAATTTGTGAAGACGGAATCCATGAGACCCCAAAAACCTGCATGCCACCACTTAAAACCATGCATTGTACTTTGCAAGCTATAACCACTCCCAAGAACCATACTATCAAATGTGTCACAGCCAGCCTTACATGCATTGTATTGCACCACAACATCAAGACATACAACCTCCCTCCTCTTTCCATCACTCATCAAGCGCTTTACCTCACCTTTATGCATTCCATAACAATTAGAAGCAAAAAAAATTTCTTTCTTGTCCATCCATGTGCAAGCAAGGACACCTTGCTTCTTGCAATATGCAAACCGGCAAGCACCTCGTGCTTGCTTACCCAAATGTAGCATCTTTGCATGTGGGAAGTACTTTCTATTTGCTACATAAGTACCTGTACCACCTTGGCCTTCATGAAGCAAGTGCTCAAGAAGCTTAACGGGGGTAAAAAACCTGTCAAAAAACACATGATGACCCTTCCTTGGAAGGGATTTTACCAAATTTGCAACTGCATGAAAAGACAATTCTGGGCATGGCAATTTATCATAGATTTGAAATGCATGATTATACCCCGTTGATGAATCACATAGGTTCCATACCTGTATGCCAAACGTATGAGGCTTATTTGGATTGTAAACCCTACATGGGTTCAATTTGCATTTAGAGGGAATTATGCACTCATCAACAGTGACACACTTGCCTACATTGTAATGCTTTTGAAAAGTGTAATTCAGCCTCTCCTCCAAATCAATTAATTGCCACAACTTGTGCTCTCTACATCCACGAGGTGGCCTTTGTGCATTGTCTCGTAAGTGGAGGAACCGTTTAATTTGCTGAAATGTGGTTTGGCTCATCTTCTCACCAAAGTTAGGAAACAAGAGTGAGCCTACCACATCATCCTTCCAATAGTGTTTCTTGGAAGGCATGTAGTGAAGTGCCATGCCCAATGCTATGCCCATGAAACGCATAAAAGAGTGACGATCAATAGGAACCCACCTACGCATGGAGTCATGCAAGCTCCCACACCTTCTCCTCTCTTTTTCCGCATACGTGTTTGTTTCACTTACAATGTGATCAATGAGATCTAGTGGAAACAACATCAAAAACAAATGAAATTCACAAAACTCACGAGGTAAATGACCCAAATCGGGTCCATGGACTCCATTGAAGGGAGGGATAGTCCTAAATGTTCCATGGGGCTCTTGCTCAAGGCCATCACCACTATGCCATTCTGGAGGAATAACATCAACAAAGTCATTATCTGCTTCAGGAGAGTCATCAAGTACCGGCCCTTCTGCCTCCAAGGCCTCATCATCACCACCTTCAACCCCCTCACCCTCCGATGCATGCTCATCATTGCTTTCCTCGTCATCAACTACATCAAATGGGCTAGGTGAGGGACTAGCTCTACCTCCTGCATGCGGTAGTTTATGTCTACGAGGTCGGCCACCATTTCGGCCACTATATTTGCTAAATTCGGGTGATGGTCCTGAGGCATCATCACTTGTAAGCGTGCTACAGCCCTTGGGTCTACCCCGTTTTCGTGGTTTGGGTGGCCTTCCACGCTGCTTTGCAATCGGTGTGGCCTCCACCGGAGTGCTTTCAAAATCAGGACTGCTAAGAGGAGTATCCTCTTCAAGATGGTAGGAATGGCTTCCCTCCCTCAATGCATCCTCAGCAAGCTTCCTCCACATTTCAACCATAGGTGCATGACTAGATTGACCAATTTCATATGTGGAAGAAACAGGGGTACTTGCATGGTTTACCTTGCTTATTTTCCGAGGAGAAGTGAGATTCAGGGAGCTTTGAACAAGGTACTCGCAGATGCCATTCCAATTTGCAGCATAGGACTTTGGATCCCCCTCAAACTGACATGCAAATTTTTGAGTTTTTGTATGGTACTTGTGTATCACCCCAAAGAAGAACACCTCAGCATGATTATCCCCAAATTCTTGTTGTGCCCAAGAAGCCCCAAACCAAGCCGCGGGTACTTGTAGCAGGGCACCTTCTTGGGCCGCGAGAAACTCAGAGGAGCGTCCAGCACGGTTGCAGCCTACCTCTGCAGGTGAGTAGCGCCTTTGATTGAGCTCCATGGGCGCATAAAAATTTGATCCCTGCACCCGTTCCTCGGCCTCTGTTTCTCGGATTTTTGGCTCTCCTCACGCTGCCCTACCCCAATTGCTTGAGTTGGGGCTTTCATTTGGAGCCCTTGGATCTAGGCAAGATCCTACGGGCCTCAATTCTCCCCGATATGGAGCCCCCATGCATGAATTTGAGCTTTTGGGGAGGCACGACACTCAATTGGAAGGTGGCTGTTGCATGCAATTTTCCATGCTTGGATTGGATAGTTGCTTAATTACTCAAATTAGAAGGCATGCAACAATGTTGAAAAAAATTCCAAGTTTTTTTCAAGTTTGTCCTCACCTACCCCAATTGGTCAATCTATGTTATCTAACTTGAATTTCTAGAATTAATTTGTCGAACTTCTCCAGTTAAAAGGACATAAAACTGTCCTAGGACATAAAACTGTCCGGTTACCAACCTAGTGTTAAAGGTTATTCTTTCTTACAACATTGAGTGACCATGATAGGTTTTATATGGGGGTTTGGTTCCAAGCTCCACCACTTGTCCAAGCTAACTCTATTGAAACAGAGAGAGGAGCAAAGTTCCACCACTTGTCCAAGCTAGGCTCCATTGAAACATGGAGAGAAGGATGCTCCACCATTTGTCCAAGATAGGCTCCATTGAAACATGACGAGAAGCCAGATGCACCATGTCTCCAAGATGCTAGGCTCCAACGAAAAACATTAAACCCATGATATGTCGTAGATGAGGGGTTTACATTCCAGGTCCAACACTTGTCCAAGCTATTATTGGTAGTAGCCTGAGTGGTTTGGTCTCAAGATTCACCACTTTTCCACTCTATGTCATTATATTAAGAATATGTGGGTGTTAAGGTCCACCACTTGTCCAACCTATAAGGCTACATCTTAAAGGTTATTCTTTCGTACCACTTGGAGTGACCATGATAGGTTTTACATGGGGGTTTGGTTCCAAGGTCCACCACTTGTCCACGCTAACTATATTGAATCATAGAGAGAAGCAAAGGTCCACCACTTGTTCAAGCTAGGCTCCATTGAAACATGGAGAGAAGGATGCTCCACCATTTGTCGAAGCTAACTCTATTGAAACATGGGGGGTTTACATTCAAGGTCCACCACTTTTCAAAGCTATTACCGCTAGTAGCATGAGTAGTTTTGTCTCAAGATTCACCACTTTTTTACTCTATGTCATTATGTTAAGAATATTTGGGTGTTAAGGTCCACCACTTGTCCAACCTATAAGACTATATCTTAAAGGTTATTCTTTCTCACGACTTGGAGTGACCATGGTAGGTTTTACATTGGGGTTTGGTTCCAAGGTCCACCACTTGTCCAAGCTAACTCTATTGAAACATAGAGAGAAGCAAAGGTACACCACTTGTCCAAGCTAGGGTCCATTGAAACATGGAGAGAAGGATGCTCCACCATTTGTCCAAGATAGGCTCCATTGAAACATGAAGAGAAGCAAGGTGCACCATGTCTCCAAGATGCTAGGGTCCATCTAAATACCTTAAACCCACCATATTTCGTAGATGCGGGGTTTACATTCAAGGTCCACCACTTGTCCAACCTATAAGTCTATATCTTAAAGGTTATTCTTTCTTACCACTTGGAGTGACCATGATAGGTTTTATATGGGTGTTTGCTTCCAAGCTCCACCACTTGTCCAAGATAACTCTATTGAAACAGAGAGAGAAGCAAAGGTCCTCCACTTGTCCAAGCTAGGCTTCATTGAAACATGGAGAGAAGGATGCTCCACCATTTGTCCAAGATAGGCTCCATTGAAACATGACGAGAAGCAAGCTGCACCATGTCTCCAAGATGCTAGGCTCCATCGAAAAACATTAAACCCATGATATGTCGTAGATGAGGGGTTTACATTCAAGGTCCAACACTTGTCCAAGCTATTATTGGTAGTAGCCTGAGTGGTTTGGTCTCAAGATTCACCACTTTTCCACTCTATGTCATTATATTAAGAAGATGTGGGTGTTAAGGTCCAGCACTTGTACAACTTATAAGGCTACATCTTAAAGGTTATTCTTTCTTACCACTTGGAGTGACCATGATAGGTTTCACATGGGGGTTTGGTTTCAAGTTCCACCACTTGTCCAAGCTAACTCTATTGAATTATAGAGAGAAGCAAAGGTCCACCACTTGTCTAAGCTAGGCTCCATTGAAACATGGAGAGAAGGATGCTCCATCAATTCTTGAAGCTAACTCTATTGAAACATGGGGGGTTTACGTTCAAGGTCCACCACTTGTCCAAGCTATTACCGCTAGTATCATGAGTGGTTTTGTCTCAAGATTCACCACTTTATCACTCTATGTCATTATATTAAGGATATCTGGGTGTTAAGGTCCACCACTTGTCCAACCTATAAGGCTATATCTTAAAGGTTATTCTTTCTCACGACTTGGAGTGACCATGATAGGTTTTACATTGCGGTTTGGTTCCAAGGTCCACCACTTGTCCAAGCTAACTCTATTGAAACATAGAGAGAAGCAAAGGTCCACCACTTGTGCAAGCTAGGGTCCATTGAAACATGGAGAGAAGGATGCTCCAACATTTGTCCAAGATAGGCTCCATTGAAACATAAAGAGAAGCAAGGTGCACCACATCTCCAAGATGCTAGGCTCCATCTAAATACCTTAAACCCATGATATTTCGTAGATGGGGGGTTTACATTCAAGGTCCACCACTTGTCCAACCTATTATCGCTAGTAGCATGAGTAGTTTGCTCTCAAGATTCACCACTTTTCCACTCTTTGCCATTATATTAAGAATATCTGGGTGTTAAGGTCCACCACTTGTCCAACCTATAAGGATATATCATTAAGGTTATTCTTTCTCACCACTCGGAGTGAACATGATAGGTTTTACATGGGGGTTTGGTTCCAAGGTCCACCACTTCTCCAAGCTAACTCTATTGAAACCTAGAGAGAAACAAAGGTCCACTACTTTTCCAAGCTAGGCTCCATTGAAAGATGGAGAGAACGATGCTCCACTATTTGCCGAAGCTAAGTCTATTGAAACATGGGGGGTTTACGTTCAAGTTCCACCACTTGTCCAAGCTATTATCGCTAGTAGCATGAGTGGTTTTGTCTCAAGATTCACCACTTTTCCACTCTATGTCATTATATTAAGAATGTTTGGGTGTTAAGGTCCACCACTTGTCCAACCTATAAGGCTATATTTTAAAGGTTATTATTTCTCACCACTTAGAGTGACCATGATAGGTTTTACATGGGGGTTTGAGTTCCAAGGTCCACCACTTGTCCAAGCAAACTCTATTGAATTATAGAGAGAAGCAAAGGTCTACCACTTGTCCAAGCTAGGGTCCATTGAAACATGGAGAGAAGGATGCTCCACCATTTTTCCAAGATAGGCTCCATCAAAAAATGAAGAGAAGCAAGCTGCACCATGTCTCCAAGATGCTAGGCTTCATCGAAATACCTTAAACCCATGATAATTTGTACATGAGGGGTTTACATTCAAGGGCCGATACTTGTCCAAGCTATTATCGCTAGTACCATGAGTGGCTTTGACTCAAGATTCACCACTTTTCCACTCTATGTCATTATATTAAGAATATGTGGGTATTAAGGTCCACCACTTGACCAACCGATAAGTCTATATCTTAAAGGTTATTCTTTCTTACCACTTGGAGTAACCATGATAGGTTTTACACGGGGGTTTGGTTCCAAGCTCCACCACTTGTCCAAGCTAACTCTATTGAAACAGAGAGAGAAGCAAAGGTCCACCACTTGTCCAAGCGAAGCTCCATTGAAACATGGAGAGAAAGATGCTCCACCATTTGTCCAAGATAGGCTCCATTGAAACATGACGAGAAGCAAGCTGCACCATGTCTCCAAGATGCTAGGCTCCAATCGAAAACATTAAAATCACGATATGTTGTAGATGAGGGGGTTACATTCAAGGTCAACACTTGTCCAAGCTATTATTGGTAGTATCTGAGTGGTTTGGTCTCAAGATTCCCACTTTTCCACTCTATGTCCTTATATTAAATTAAGAATATGTGGGTGTTAAGTCCACCACTTGTCCAACCTATAATGCTCATCTTAAAGGTTATTCTTTCTTTACCACTTGGAGTGACGATGATAGGTTTTACATGGGGTTTGGTTCCAAGGTCCACCACTTGTCCAAGCTAACTCTATTGAAACATAGAGAGAAACAAAGGTCCACCACTTGTCCAAGCTAGGCTCCATTGAAAAATGGAGAGAGAGGATGGTGCCACCATTTGTTCAAGATAGGCTCCATTGAAACATGAGGAGAAGCAAGTTTGCACCATGTATCCAAGATGCTAGGCTCCGTCGACAAACTTAACCCACGATATTTCGTAGATGAGCGGTTTACATTCAAGGTCCACCACTTGTCCATGCTATTCTATTGCTAGTAGCCTGAGTGGTTTGGTTTCAAGATTCACCAGTTTTATTAATAATATGTGGGTGCTAAGGTCCACCACTTGTCCAACCTATAAGGCTACATCTTAAAGGTTATTCTTTCTTACCACTTGGAGTGACCATGAAAGGTTTTACATGGGGATTTTGTTCCAAGGTCCACCACTTGTCCAAGCTAACTCTATTGAAACATAGAGAGAAACAAAGGTACACCACTTGTCCAAGCTAGGGTCCATTGAAACATGGAGAAAAAGATGCTCCACCATTTGTCCAAGATAGGCTCCATTGAAACATTACGAGAAGCAAGCTGCACCATGTCTCCAAGATGCTACGATCCATCGAAATACATTAAACCCACGATATTTTGTAGATAAGGGGTTTACATTCAAGGTCCACCACTTGTCTAAGATATTATTGCTAGTAGCCTGAGTGGTTTGGTCTCAAGATTCACCACTTTAATTAAGAATATGTGGGTGTTAAGGGCCACCACTTGTCCAACCTATAAGGCTACATCTTAAAGGTTATTCTTTCTTCCCACTTGCAGTGACCATGATAGGTTTTACATGGGGGTTTGGTTCCAAGTTCCACCACTTGTCCAAGCTAACTCTATTGAAACATAGAGAGAAACAAAGGTCGACCACTTGTCCAAGCTAGGCTCCATTGAAACATGGAGAGAAACGGATGCTCCACATTGTCGAAGCTAAGTCTATTGAAACATGGGGGTTTACGTTCAAGGTCCCACCACTTGTCCAAGCTATTATCGCTAGTAGCATGAGTGGTTTTATCTCAAGATTCACCGCTTTTTCACTCTATGTCATTATATTTAGAATATTTGGGGTATTAAGGTCCACCACTTGTCCAACCTATAAGGCTATATCTTAAAGGTTATTCTTTTCACACTTGGAGTGACCATGATAGGTTTTACATGGGGGTTTTGGTTCAAGGTTCCACCATTGTCCAAGCTAACTCTATTGACTCATAGGAGATCACCACGGTCCACCACTTGTCCAAGCTAGGGTCCATTGAAACATGGAGAGAAGGATGCTCCAATATGTGTCCAGATAAACTCCATTGAAACATGAAGAGAAGCAAGTTGCACCATGTCTCCAAGATGTTAAGAGCCCATTGAAATACCTTACACCCATGATATTTTTATACTGGGGAGTTTACATTCAAGGTCCACCACTTGTCCAACCTATTATCTCTAGTAGCATGAGTGGTTTTGGTCTCAAGATTCACCACTTTTCCACTCTATGTCATTACGTTAAGAAGATCTATGTTTAAGGTCCACCCCTTGTCCAACCTATAAGGAGTATATCTTAAAGGGTATATTTCTCACCACTTGAAATGTCCATGATATTTTTTACATGGGGGTTACGATTCCAGGTCCTCCACTTGTCCAAGCTAACTCTATTGATACATAGAGAGAAACAAAGGTCCACCACTTGTCCAAGCTAGCCTCCATTGAAACATGGAGTGAAGGATAGCTCTATCATTTCAAAGCTATTAGCTAGTAGCCTGAGTGGTTTGGTCTCAGATTCACACTGTTCCACCTATGCATTATATTAAGAT
>NC_140955.1:110357891-110378495 GCF_014529385.1 Adiantum capillus-veneris | reverse complement strand
AAGCTAGGTAAAGAACAACCAAACACAAGAACAGAGGTGAGACATACCCAAAACCAGAATTTGGAAAAGCAAGAGACTTGAAATGTGCCAAAAATGATCGAGACTGCACAAGCCTTATTAGAACCACCAAAAGAAACAATGAATTGTGGAAAAAACCCAATTCAGCAAGAGACTATCGTTTCACGGGTAGCTGAAAAGACTCCCAGTGCACAAAAGCCTGAAAATACACAAAAGGATGACCGCATAGTATTGAACACAACCGATCAGGAGATAGAGAGTTTTCATCCAGTCATACAGAGGTCTTACGGAAGAGATGAGGATTACAATGAATTTTGGAAACAAGTGAGAGAGGCAAACTTTGCAAACGAGCTAAGTTGCCAAGCTAATCAGACAAATTGGGAAAAGGACATCAGGAATCCTCCCATAGTGGAATTTGAGGCAGGATCTCAAGTGGACTTGGATCTGCAATCTTACTGGGGAGATGGGGGCTCTGTTAGAACAATGGAGAGCAAACCTCATTCACTGAAAACCTTACCTTCATACTTAGGAGAGTATGAAGCAAAATCCGAGATTAGAGCACTTCCCTCACGAGAAATCTCATCAGAAAAAGTCATGGACTCGCAAGGATTGATAGAGATTTTGTCAACACCAGTGACATGCACTATCACTCTAGCTGAGCTTTTGAGGCTAAGACCACATATGTGGACCACTGTAGGAAAATGCTTGGAGAAATTCGGGATAAAAGATCCAACATCGAGATTGCAAGAGAGCATAGAGGAGCTGAGCAAGCCACAAAAGAACGCTAAGCCTGTACCCTTAAACAAGGTCGGAGAGTATTGCGAAGGTGAAGAGGGGAATACAACCTTACCAGTTGAATTCCAAGGAGTGAACACGATGGCAATACTAGACAGCGGAGCTGGGGTAGCCATTGCTACAAAAGAAATCTGGAAAAAATGGGGGAAACCAGCAATAAGGAAGACTAGGTTGAAACTCCAATTAGCAGATGGACACATGGAGAAACCTATGGGGTTATTAGAGAAAGTTGTAGTGACTTCTTGCGGCATTGAATACGAACATACTTTTGCTATTGTCGATTTTGGCAAGGAGAATAACTATGATATCATATTGGGAAGACCATTCATGAGACAGTTGAAAATGGTCCAGGATTGGGGCTACGATCACATATACCTGAGAAATATGGAAACCACTACACGTGTGAACCTGAAAGACCATAGCTACAAAGATGTGAACCGAACACCGGTAGAGGAGTTTGATTCAGCTACTTTGGCGGGATCCGAATTTCCAGCTTGGTTAGGTAAACCCAAGGAGTTATGGATGTGTGGAGCTTCGAAATGTGGAAGTCTGAAACGAGAAGAATGTGTTTTAGAAAGGGCTATCGAAGACGAAACTTATATAGGAGAACCCTTTCCAGAGGACACGCTTGAACCATTAGAATGGACACACATTCTAGCAACCCTAGATGTTTGTGCAATTCCGGATGGTCCCACAACGAAATTTTGCGACAAGGACGGGTACGACGTGGTTCCGTATTTCATGTTGAGAACTGTACTCGAAAAAGAAACTGAAAAGAACGATACACTGGAAAAGGAAGATGAAGAAGAGGTGTTTCACGACATTCCCAATCATCCAGAGTGGGGAAATGAAGCAGACAACGAGTCAACGGACAATTCAAGCGGAAACGAAGAAACTATAACGGATGTCCGATTTTATGATTTTCCGAACCAAACTAAACAACGCCAGAAACACTATAGAGCAAAGAAAAAAACAAAAGGGGTTAGAACCAATCCGATGCCTAGAATAAGAGGAAAAAATCAATTCCTAATGCTAGTAAAGGCTGAAGATTGTGTTAAGGATAAGATTTCTGGAAGAATGAGAGGCAGTGATCAAAAGAGCTTACGAAAAGACAAAAGAGGCTCAAGAAATCAAGTTCAAAAGAATGGAACGAAAACTGAAACAGAAAAATCAGAAAAGAACAAGCGCAACAGAGAATACACGGAGTCCAAGTTAGAACGTAGAAACAAGTACAGAGAGCTCAAGAAAACTCTGAAAGAAGTTTGGACGACAGAAATTGAGAGTGGAGAGGACGAAAACGTCAAAATCAAGGAAAACATGGATGTTCCCTCTCACTATAGGAAATTCACAATAGAGGATAGGAAGGTGATATTACCCCACCTATTCGAGAGAGGAAGGAGAACGAATCTTATGACGGACCGGAGGATGCAAAAAAAGTTGATTTAGCAGCTCCAGGTGAGACGCCTAGACCGGTGTACATAGCCACAGATTTGTCTCCAAGCGAGGAAGAGAGACTTTTGAGTCTTCTCAGAGAGTATAGGGATGTGTTTGCATGGTCTTATAAGGACTTAAAGGGAGTTGACCCATCGATATGCCAACACTCAATCCCACTGAAACAAGACGCAAAGCCTAGCAGACAGAGACCATACACATATAATGATACTTTTGCTAAGCGAATCAAGGAAGAGATAGATAAGCTAATGGAAGCTGAATTCATATACGAGATTGAACACACCGATTGGGTATCTCCGATTGTGGTAGTACCTAAGAAGAACGGAAAACTCCGAGTGTGTGTCAACTTAAAGAAAGTGAATGCTGCAACAATCAGGGACAATTATCCCCTGCCGATAACTGATCATGTTCTAGAGCGTGTATCAGGGAAAACAGCATACTCCTTTCTTGATGGTTTTTCAGGATATAACCAGCTAGCCATAGCACTGGAAGATCAACATAAAACAGCTTTTGCAACGGAGTGGGGAATTTATGCTTATCGGTTATGCCTTTTGGTCTAACCAATGCTCCCGCAACCTTCCAGAGGCTGATGACGCATGCTTTCAAAGAATACTTAAGGCTGTTTCTAAAATATACATGGATGACTTATGTGTACATTCTCTACTGAGAGATGAGCATCTAGAACACCTAAGAAAAGTATTTGAGAAATGTAGGACATATCGCATTTGTCTCAATCCTGAGAAATGTGTGTTTATGGTCCGACAGGGCAGAATTCTGGGACATATTGTCTCACAAAACGGAATATCCACGGATTTAGAGAAGATAAAAGTTATAGTGGATATGCCTAGACCAACCAATGCGAAACAAGTACAGAGCTTTATGGGACATTGTGGATATTATAGACGATTCATTTACATGTACGCTATAATAGGCCAACCACTTTACAGGCTAATAGTGAACTTTGAATGGACAGAGGAGTGTGAGGAATCATTCAAGAAATTGAAAGAGGCACTCATTACTGCTCCAGTCTTGAAATCACCAGATTGGGAGAAGATATTCCATGTGCATATAGATGCTTCGGCATATGCAATAGGATGCATTCTGGCTCAGCCAGAAGAAGGAAACATGGATTTTCCTATCTGTTACGCCAGTCGACAGCTCAACAATGCAGAGAAGAATTACACCACAACAGAGCGAGAAGGATTAGGAATGATCTATGCTGTGAAGAAATTTCGGCATTATCTTCTAGCCAACAAGTTTGTGTTTTTTACGGATCACCAAGCCTTGCTCTACCTAGTGAATAAACCATGCAATACCGGGAGAATAGTGAGATAGTTCATTATCTTACTGGAATTCGACTTCATTGTAGTAAAGAAAGAAAAAAACACATCTTAGAGCTGATCATCTTTCGCGATTGACGAATGGAGAAGACCCTATAGGAGTAGATGACGACATGCCAGACGCGTACTTGTTCAACATAGAAATGATACCTAAGTGGTCTCAAAATGTCGTTAACCTATTAACCTATGGAGGAGAGTTCGATAGAAGAGAATACAACCTGAAACATATTGCTATTCAGCAATCCAAGAATCTTCAATTGGATTGCAGGAAGGTTGTATCAATTGGGAAATGATCATGTTTTACGACTATGCATCAATCCTGAGGAATATAATATATATCTGCGCGAAGCACATGTTCAGGAATGTGCATTTCATTGTTCAAGAAGGAACACATATAGGAATTTGTTACAATTGGGAGTCTATTGGCCAGGAATGAAAGAAAGCGTACATGAATATGTCACTGTATGTATTGTATGTTCATCAAAACCGCCAGCCGAGTATTCAACATTATATCAGATAATGATCGCTCCAGAATGGAGTCAGTATATTGTTGAATATCTCACAAATAGAACTTTCCCAGAAGGAACGTCAAAAGCTCGTCAGAAATCTGTAGAGACAGAAGCTAGAGATTACGCTTTAATAGGAGATCAACTCTATAAGAGAGGTAAAGACAACCAGCTTAGGATTTGCGCATCAGAGTCTGAGTATGTGATAATCCTGGAGCAAGCTCATGGAGGAGTAGGTGGAGGCCATTTCTCAGGTGATAAGACAGCAAAACTTGTCTTAGCCGCAGGAATATGGTGGCCAACATTACATATGGACGCTGAGGAATACGTTAAACGGTGTGATGACTGTCAGCGGACCAAAGTACCACTTAAAAGAGATGATATGCCGCTTAGACCAATGATGGGGGCAAGAGCTTTTGCAAAATGGGGGATTGATTATGTCGGACCCATTTCACCTCCTGCATATAAGACTCATGCACAATACATCATTGTGGCTACAGACTATCTAACAAAGTGGGTCGAAGCAAAGGCAACTCAAAAGCAGATGCCAGGACCACGGCACAATTTCTATATGAATACGTCTTTGTACGATATGGATTGCCATAGAAATTGTGAGTGATCGAGGCACACATTTTATAAATGAAGTGATAGAGATCCTTCTAGATGAATTCATGGTAATCCATAGGAAATCAGCCCCGTATCATCCACAAGCAAACGGACAAGCTGAAGCAACAAACAAAACCATATGCACGGTCCTTACGAAGATTGTATCTGAGTCGAGAACTGACTGGGACCAGAAGTTGCATTCAACATTATGGGCATATAGGGTGCATATAAAACATCAATAGGAACGACCCCATATAACATGGTTTTTGGGCTAAATGCTATCTTGCCAATAGAATTCTTGATTTCAACCTTAAGGGTGGCTAAGGATCTAGAGTGGACAGGGCACGAGCTCTCTGATAGAATAGATGACCTGGAAAAGCTAGATGAGCTTCGCCTAAAAGCAGTAGCTTCCATCTACGCTCAAAAAGGCGACAAAAGGAATTTTTTGATAAGCATGTGCGGACTAAAGAGTTTAAAGTTGGGGACTATGTCCTAGTTTACACTCTGAAACAGCATGCTAAGAAGCTTAAAAAGCGAGGGATGGGACCTCTGGTGATTAAAGATCTATCACCAAGTGGAGCCGTCAAGCTTGCTACATTAGACGGAGAAGAAATGCCCAATTGGATTAGTGGATGCAGAGTGAAAAAGTATCTGTTGCCGCTAACACAAGACATGCTTCTCAAAATACATCAAGAAAAGCTGCGTGTCCAAAAAAGAAAAAGATTGAGGAGGAAGCGCAAGCCGAGGCGAAGGAAAGAATGGAGAAAAGAAGACTACTGCGTCAGAAACAGCGCAATGAAGGAGCAATACGAATAAACGCAGTTAGTATAACAGAAATGGGAATGACAAAGAAGAACCCATCATTGAATGCAAAGTAGGAACCAACCAAATCAAAGCCAGAGCACTATTGGATTCAGGAGCTCAAGCTAACCTACTTTCACTCAGTTTGTATAGACAATTGACAAATGACACTAAACTACAAACTGCCAAGCAAGAGTTAAAGAGTTACTCTGAGAATTCAATCAAAACTGTCGGATGCACAGTTTTACATATACAGATTAACCAATATGTGTATCCTCATATGTTTTACGTGGTTGAAGACCAAGCTACACAACATCCATTATTGCTAGGACAACCATGGCAGAAGCAATACAATGCAATGATTGACTGGAGTTCTAAATCAGTGCTTATCAAATACGAAGGTGAAAGTCAATCAGTTAAGTTCACCAAAGGAGCAGAGCCAACTCCAAAGGAAGAATCCACGGACAAGGTAAACAACAACCAGAGAAAAAGAAGAAGCAATGGCAACCAAAAGTTTCTATACAACCGATTGCTCTTCGACGAGGAATTCTCAACAGTGGATAAGGAAGACAAGCAATAATATAACAGCTCAACCTTGGGAAAAAACGGAGTCAAAGTTGGTATGGAGACCAAAAAAGGCTGTGCCAGAGAACAAAAAGGTGGAAAACAGAGTCTTCAATACCAGACAACAGAGTGATCCCAGACAATCAAGGACAGTGAAACAGATCTGGATTCCAAGAAGTTCATGACGGCACAAAGCTATAGCAAGCAAATTTGGATCCCAAAGATTTGTAAAAAGGAACTCCCTTCAATACATCAACGAAACTCCTAGGTATTTCAAGGGAGGGAATCAACAAACAGAAAAAAGCAAATTTGGACCCAAAGATTTGTAAAAAGAAACTCCCTTCAATACAATCAACGGAAACTCTAGGTATTTAAGAGAGGGCATCAACAAAAGAAAAAGCCGGTTTGGGTCGCAAAGAGTTTGTGGCAAGCACAAGCAAAGCGGAGGCAGATTTGGATTGTAAAAAAGACAACAAGGTAACGAAGAATCCATCTACTGATTCTACTACCAAAGTGCCAAAACCAACCCAAAACCCGACCACCAATCCTTCAATCAAACAAAGAGCAGCTTTATTGGAAAGACTGTTGTATCATCGCTCTACAATTGCATTGGGAACTTATGACCAAAACAACTACAATGCTTCACCCACAGACACTTCATAGTCGTCCGGGAGGACTCAGACTAGGAGGGGGGGAGGTATACAGGAGCTACAAAGCAGCTACAAGCGGAAAAAAAACAAAGAAAAACAAAAATTATATTACAAGGGCAGTGTCTTACATGATTTTGCAATTTTTTATGTTTGATTGCGGATATTGATAATATTTATGCCCTTATATACCTTGTTTTGCAACAAGAAGAGATCAAATGATGAATTTGGGTCTCTAGATGTGTAAATATCACTAAATAAGAGTGTTTTTGGAGCTAAAAAGTGGAAAAAAGTGGTAATCCAAGTCCAAAAATCACAAAGAAGTGTATATTCATATACACAGGGTTACCAGCTATTTATCGTGTATGTTTGGAATTTTTGGCTTCAATTTGCTATTTTCCTTTATTTTTTATGATTTTCTTAATAAAAATAAAAGAAAAATAAAAAAGCAGGTGAAATGAGATCGGAAAAAAAGAAAAGAATAGACGGTGATGATTCTAATGACAAGGGCAACCCAGGTAAAAATTGGGTACAATTCTGAAAAAGTTGCGGAAAGCCCGAAATGACAGAAATTTTGGCAAAGTGGACAGATTTCTCAGAAACAGGTCAAACGGAGTCCAAATTGAGAAATTTCAAATCCTAAAGTGCATTTCACGACGAGATAGGAGCACATGTCAAATTTGGTAACAAGTGATCCGGGAAGCCCGAAGTTAAGTATTTTTCACTTCACTATCAAGCTCATTTCCACTATTACCTTCTTGGAGAGAGCAAAGAGCACACAGGAGCATCCGACCTTCTACCGCCTTCTACGACTGCTACGAGAGCTCAGAGGACACCAGACATGAGAGGTAGACTCGTTGCCATAAGCTTTTGATGCTTATCGTTAACTTTTGTCGCGAAAACTCACCAAAACCAAGAAACAAGAGCAGACGGGGAATGGGGAAGAACGCTAGGTAGGGGCACAACCGCCTAACCAAACTTTGCAAGAACTTAGAGGTGGGTTACCCTAACATAGAAGATGAGTTTCTAGCACTCAAAGCTCGAGAAAGAACGACTGGAAAAACCCTAGGTCAACAGAGCCTGCAAGAGCAAACAGAAAAAAGTTGTCGGAACGACACAAAACTTCTCAGGAAGCTTAACAACATCGAGGGCAATGCAACCATGGAGTATCTCCAGGTTTGGACACCAAAAGTAGGTCGGAACAACCGATTCGGCGGCGGACACACAAAGCGTCATTTTGGCATAACGGCTAAAATTGACGACCAAATGACATGAAACTTCACAAGCAGTTTCAACTATACATGGATGACTTATGTTTGCAAGCAAAACCCAAAAGAAGCTGATTCACTTACCGATGGTGAAAAAGACGCTTTCGGGCAACAAATGGAGAAAGATGGAGAACGGGGAGCCAAAGTCAAACCAACCAACTGGATGGCTTCGCAACATATCCAATGAGCTGGAAATGCAACTCTCAAGAAGAAAAGTTGAAGAAATTCAACTCCAAGGCAAAAAGACGACTTCGGAGACTGAAAATGCCTATAAGGGGGCTTTTTAGCTAAACTG
Organism: Adiantum capillus-veneris; assembly: GCF_014529385.1. Classification (NCBI taxonomy): domain Eukaryota; kingdom Viridiplantae; phylum Streptophyta; class Polypodiopsida; order Polypodiales; family Pteridaceae; genus Adiantum; species Adiantum capillus-veneris. Next base: position 110,370,203 of record NC_140955.1, on the reverse strand, counting down.
ATGACTTTTTAAGTTGAAAACTAGTTAGCAGGGCTTAGGGCACTAGCACAAAGCATTCTTTGCACAAAAAGACCAACATTTCAAGAAAAGACATCATACGCGTATGATGTCTCACAGCATGATTTTCACATCCATTTCAACATTTGAGTGCATAGCCTCATTCCACATATTAATCACATCCTATGAACCAAGTATCATGAGAATTGGAGTTAGAAAACCCAAGGAAAACCAAAAAGACGCAAAGTAGGCCATAAAATTGATTTTTGGTCCTAATTTTGTCAAAATAACTCCAAACTCATTGAAACTTTGTAGGATTGTTGATTAACACATCTACAAGCTATCTGGAACCAAAAAGCACCACTTTGACACAAACGACATCATACGCGTATAATGTCTATTTGCACTTACAGAGCCAAAAATGCTCATTTGTCATCATACATCCATTATATATATCTAATACATGCTACATATGAAGTCTGGAACCATTTGGTCAAGTGGATCACCCCATTAGCCCAACTAAGAGAAAATCCTTCATACAAAGCTTATTTTTGTCCCAAATCCAACATCTTCAAGTCCAAACCAAGATTTGAGTATAAACAGTCCTTCACTAGCACATGGAGAGTCCACAGAACCAATCCCATGAAAAATTGATGAAAAAAGACATCATACGCGTATGATGTCTCCAGGGCCATTTTTAGTCCAAATTCTATCCAAACTTGATAAATCCACTGAATAAGCCTATCTAAAGCCAAAACCAAGCTTATAGAGAAAATTGGTCCAAAAATGCACTAAAAGACATCATACGCGTATGATGTCTCACTATGTGATTTTGGCATCTAAGGGCTTCAACCACCAAACAGAAGTGTTCTACATGCCATTTGAAGGTGATCCACCAAGTTTTACCCAATTTGGATCATAAAATCCATTTCCCTTTCAAAATTTTTCCAAGAGCCTGAACTGGACTAAAACTGGCCAAAACTTGACCAAATGGGATCCAAACTCAAATCCAAGCATATGACACTCATGTATACATTATCACCTACAAGCACAACCAATATGAAGTCATTCTGACACAAAAGACATCATACGCGTATGATGTCTCAAGCATGTTTTTGAGCCCAGTTTGCATATTTTTTCACCTACATTGCATCCTTAGGCCCTGAATAGCTGATGTTTCAATTTTCAAGTCATTTGAATAGTTAAAAGCTTCATTTCGGCTTTCAGTACTAAAAAGACGCTAACTTCTGAAATTGGAGTTACAGGATCCATGGATTCCGCTAAGTCATCGGCAACTAAGAAAAAAAGACCAACCATCAAGGATGCTCTTGCAGAGGCAGAACCTTTTGATATTCCAACAGAAACCCTCAAGCCAACCAAGACTTGGGTGGAGGAAGCAGTACTAGAAAAAGAGGGAATAAAGATCTACCAGGGGACTTTCAGAGATCCTCAAGGGCAATCGGTCGATGTACCTATGATCCCACGAGAATTAGTGGATTATAGCAGATCAGAGAACATAAGTAGATACTTGGAAAAGGCTGACTTACACAGGTTCTTCACCTCGAGACCATCAGGTGTAGACACAAGAAGAGTGTATGAGTTGGCAACATCCATTCAGAAGGATGGGAAAGCCACGTTGACAGCCATGGATGGAGAAACAGTTGAAGTACAGATCACTCCACAGCTCATTGCAGATGCATTGAAGCTGCACAACAAAGGGAGTTCTGTCAGAGAAAGAAGGGAGGCCATAGAGGTCTATGGATCAAAGAAACAAAATACAACCTACGGAGATATGGCAGATCAACGAGCGGCAACCCTTTGCCGATTATACAACCAGTTTTTCCATGTGTGCAGCAAAAGACCGCAGAAGTATACTACACCACCCCATGCCATTGCGACAACCATCACATGGGCACTGAAGAGCAACATGTCAAAGGAGGTGAATTATGCTCAATACATCCACGAGCAAGTAATCGCCATGCACAACCAGAAACCAAAGTACATAGGAGGAGGAGAAATCCTAACAAGAATAGCTTATGAAGCTATTGGAGCTAGGGATCAAGGGCCACAGATTCCCTCCCAAAATGAGTGGCTTAGAGAAGCCGATGAGGAGGAAGAACAGCAAGAAGTATCCAAGAGGGCGTCCACAAGAGCACGCCGAAAACTAGAAATAGTTTCAAAACTTGAGGAGGCCGTGGACGAGCCGCTCAAGAAGAAAGTGAAGAAGAAGGCCGATCCCAAGCAAACCAAAAGTCAAAAATCTGCAAGAATGGAAAGGCTGGTGGAGCAGTTTAGAGCGGAAAGAGCTCTAAAGGGGGACTTCGAAGAAATGTGGGTGCCAGACCCCAGTAAAGTCGGAACCAGCTCAGCCAGGCCACATGTTGATCAATATGATCAATACATTAGAGCTTATGAGGAGTCGGAGGCCATACTGGAGCAGCAACCTGTCGAGCCTTATACTGAAGAGGAAGTACAGCTTTTAAAAGCTGAGCTGCAAAAGGACGACAAGGGGAAGAAGAAAGTAGATGAGTCTACTGAACCTCAAGAGAAAGACGAGCAAGCAAACAAGGGGAAAGCCAAGATGACTGAGGACAATCAGCCCTCTTTTACTGTTGTACCAAGCCCGAAGAAGATGGAAATTATCGTGGAGGAAACCACAATAGAAATGGAAACAGAAATTATGGAAAAACCGGAGGCCGGAACCAAGGAAAAGAGGATAGATCCAGTTCAGCAAAATAAATATGATTATGAGGATCTGGTCGCGATCGGATACAGTGAAGAAGAGGCCCTGGAGGCAGTTTATGGGATATCCCTATGGAAACAAGATGATCGGAAAGGGACGAAAGAAAAGACAAAGGGTACAATGGAGAGTGAAGAAAAAATGGACGAGCCGAAGCCATTGGAGGTGGTGGCAGAAAGAGCTGTCAAGTTGACAGATGAAGATGAAAAAGACATGCACATGGTGCATGAACTACTCAGCAAGATTAAAGAAAGATCCAGAGCAAAGGAAGTAGCACTTGAGATAGCAAAACAAAAGGAAGCAGAGTTGCAGAAGAAGTTAGAGAATGCTATGACTGAATCTGAAAGTCATAAAGCATCACTCTACGACGCCGAAAACGAGAGGGACGGCTTGATACTCCAACTAGCCGAAGCTTCAAGAGAGGTAACAAGCTCACAGGAAGCAAAGGAGCGAATAGAAGATGAGCTGGAGGCAGCCAAGGATGAGCTCATTGAGCTAAGGGAAAGAGTCGAACTTCAAGAAAGGACAATCACGAGACTCAGGACCAACCCTAGAGCTAGCAGAGCAGGAACAGAACAAGAGGGAGCCCTCGTACCAGCTCTGGAAGATCAGGTCAGAAGTCTGCAAAGAGAGCTGAGGTTAGAGCAAGTGCAAAGGTTGCACATGGCGGAGGGATCATTGGCTGCAGAGGAGAGGCTCACATCAGAAAACCAAACACTAAGGACAGAAAATGAGGCCCTCCGCAAACAGCTCCAAGACCTCCAAGAGCAACAAAGAAGAGAAACAGAGCCACCACAAGAAGAAGCAGGGGAGCAGCCATAGAGCTACCAGAAACTGGAGAGGCAACCACAATTGAAGATCCAGCCCCAGTTCAAGAAGTGGCCTCAACTTCAGGAATCTCTGAAGAAGAAGAACGAAGGCTCCAGGACCAAATAGAAAAGTCAACAGAGGAAAGTGCCAAGGCGGAAATGGAATGGGAAAGGAGACTCCTCATTTCCATTAGACTTCAAGGTTTAGACACAAAAGTGCTCCATGAAGAGTGGATGCAACCAAGCCTGCCTTTCCCTCTGATGAAATTTGAAGTGATAAAGACGAAAAAGAGAATAGAGGAGGAGCAGTATGTCGCTCTTTATGAAGGCAACATCACAAAGGATGAACAATCAAAGAAGATTGTAGATTCTCAACCTAGATGGAGGAAAGGTTGGCTGAACAAATACCCAGCCTACCTCATCTACTTGGTAGAGGCTCCAAAAGAGATTCGGGAGGATGCAACCTTCTGCCCAGTGCCAAGAGTCAGAAGCTGGAAAGAGCATGGCAGGATTGCAGAAAAGAAGCCAAATTGGCTTAATTACCCAAGGATGCCAGGACCAAAGGCAGGAGAGAGAATAGGTAAAGCCTACATGGTGAAAACCCTAACGGGCACCATCAAACTCTTTACTGGCTCTCCTGACCTTTCGTGTCAGATGCTAAAGAAAATCTGCAGGACTCTCTTAGCATGCATTGAAGTGTTCGCGCCAGATAAAGCCACGACCTCGAGTCTACTATCGACGGCCGACACAGTGACAGATATGGTGTATGATCTTTCATTGCAGCCATCACCAAAGGTGTTACATCTCTTATACCAAAGAATTATGTTTTTGCCTAGCTTCCACATGCAAACATTCGAAGAACGCTTTCTACACCGGCTTTTTCACTCACGAAAGCAAAATATTCGGCCCAACCTTGACCATCGGCAACCTACGCTACGAATCACATTTGCAGATGCTCAAGACGATAGGACTCTATTGATCAAGCCTAAAAGTCATGTCAGGGACGACATGAACGCGGAGGGGGGGAGTGTTGAGCCAGCAGAGGATCACACCCGCATTTTTGTTCACACCCATCATTTTGTAACCACTGATTGTAATAAATGTCTTTCCGACATTAATTTTGATTTGAGCCATTCATTAAGTAACGGGACTCAATTGAGTTTCCAGCTTGTAATCTCGACGTAATTTCACCTGCTGATGTAAATAATTAGAGATGTTTCACCTCCAAGGCTGAGGTATATAAGCCAAAGTTTTGTAACCTAAGGGAGGATTCATTTATTAATCAAAGTGAGTTTTTGAGCGCCGTGACTGTGTCTGAGAGAGAGAGAGAGAGAGAGAGAGAGAGAGAAGAGAGAGAAGAGAGAGAGAGAGAGAGAGAGAGAGAGAGAGAGAGAGAGAGAGAGAGAGAGAGAAGAGAGAGTCTTATCTCCTTGCTACGCGAGCTACGGGGCTGCCATTGGAGAAGCGACACCGCCATTGTGTTAGCAACGGTGAGAGCTATGCACAGATACCAAGAGTGCGCGCTATCGGCTTCTACGTGTGGTAAGTTCTACGAGCTTCGGTGTGAGTTTTCTTCCAACTCGTGTGTCGGAATAGAGTGTGCAGCATATCTATAGAACCACAACGAGTAGAGCTACACATTCGTACCATCGGGGTCAAGTTTCGGTCACCTGTATTTTTCGGCCTGTCTTCATATGCGTTTACCGCACGGAGTGGTTATAGGTTGATTTTGCAGTTCAAGTCTTTAGGGTGTTGTTCTTACCTAGTGTATAGACTTCCCCTTGAGTTTGAGATCGATTTGATGATTCTAGATCCTGTTTGTATAGCATTCGTTCGTAGTACGGATTTCAGTCACTTGCGTGTTTTTAGAACTTAGATTTGATTTCCTTAGTAGTGATTGTCATTAGAAGGTCGAGTAGGTGATTTGACACCCACCTAGTTGTTTTCCATGCGCCTGCGGGTCAAGCTTCGTCCTCGTCTGACAAATTCTGTTGTTGGTTGAGTTCTCGCTATTTAGCTTCCGCTAGCGGCGTAACCGCCTTAACACAAAGCAAGGTCAACCACACCAGGCCCACCACTTGCTTTGTCTCCCCGATTAAGCTTACCCTAACCACACTGGGATTACCATAATCCAAGCAGCCAACACCTATAAATTGTATTGAGAGGTCACTATCGGGGGTGGGGGGGGGGGGGGGCAATTCATGAGGAGCCAAGCATTTGGTAGAGTGTAGTGGAAGGATTGACACTATCACCATCACGGGGAGGGGCTTGTGTGTTGAGTTTGCCTTGGGAATTGCACCATGTTAAGGGAACCACATCCATCTCTCAACTCCAATGGTCGATGCACACACGTATGCACGCTCTTGGTAGTAAGTATTCACAGTCATTGAGTCGTCTTAGAGAACACACCAAGTAGGTTGCACCACCTCCTCTCCCTACCTCTCTACCACCACGGCATGCCACTTTGTAAATATTGTTGAAATAATTCACCCTCACACCCCGAGGGTTTTCATCATTTGAAAATATCTCTCTCTCTTTGTGTGTGTGTGTGTAAGTTTGCGGTGTTCATATCATCGTGGTTTTGCGTCCTGGCCGCTCAAAGCTAGGTGGTGCCCCCTTTTAACTTTATCGTGGCAAGCTTGAGGCGTGCCATTCGGCCCCCGTCGTTTTAGAGGCCATCGGGGTTCGGGGTCTGCTTTGCGTCCGTCATTTGGTGCCCCCCACTGAGGAGGGCTTTTCTAAGACCCTTCATTTTACAATGCTGAAAGTGACGCCCACTATCAATCATGGACGAGTGGCTGAAGGAATTTTCTAACTAGAGGACGGAAGAAGAGGAGACGAAGGAGGCACTAGGTGCCTTCATTGAGGTGCTACTACCAGGCTGCAGTGTCATCAACATTCAAGAGGTAAATTCTCCATCTCGTGTCGCTCGTTCTAACTATAAATTGAAAGCATCAGGTGGGAGATTGGTGAAGTGCCACCACTGTTGTCAACCAAGGCACACTGTCAATGAGTGCCAGCAATGAAGGCAGCAAAAGGGCTGAAGTCATCTACATCGACATTCATCGTGAAGAAATCATTCACGTCAAGGAAGGGAAGCAAATGGTGAGACCTCTTTTCCCTAAAGAAACTACAGTCAAAGATATAACTCCAAAGTGGCCTAAAGGGGCTGCTCGAGCCAAAGGTAAGGAGAAGATAAGCCAGTCTGAAAACAGATGACCCCGAAGGGAGAAGCATCTAGCCAAGCAAGTGCTTCAAGCTCAAAAAGCCGGGTTGTATCTACTTTGTCAAAGAAGAAGTCATCCGAAGCTAAGCGGTGAAAGGTCGCCTACCAATTTGCACGACGCCTACCAATCCTCAATCCAAAAGAAGAAGTGGTAAGAAGATTCCCATGTCCTAGGGAAGAGTGGTTCGGCTACTGCTTTCGCTGTTTTGGGAAGCGAGTGGAGGACCTTCCTCCTCTCCCTGTACAACTTATCCTGAAGAAGCTCTCTACCATGGGAGAAACCCAGTGGGCTGGAGACGAGTTGCAACTGAATGGAGTAGAATTCATGCTCTTAGACGAGTTACGGAAATTACTTGCAATTGCTCTTAGCCAAGAGGCTGGGAGTGGTCAGACGCGTCTCCATCACCCCGTACGTGCTGAGCAACGAAGAAAAGGTAGAGCCCATGAAAGGCGACGACCTCTTGTGGATGTGCCAACTCATCAACACTGGCATGGTAAGAGTATAAGTAAGTATTCCACCCTCTGTGCATGATGGAAAACTGACCGACGGCATTCCCGTTCAGATTCCTGCAGCATATGCATGTGAATATCTATGTAGATAGGGAAGTCTTCTACCAATAGAAGATCATATACCTATTTGGTGCGGCGGTACTAGGAGAGATCCTCAATTCCCCGAACCCTATCATTCTTCCCATATTAGATTACCATCATTCCTTTAATGTCTCTATTTTATCCTGTTTTAACCTATCCATCCCACCCCTGTAAAAGCCGCTATGAGCCACTACTGTTGATGTAAAAGAAAAAAGAAAGAAAAAGAAAAAAAAAGGTTTGTAATTTCCTGAGTCACCACCATGGCAAGTGTTTCTTTCCCCACGTTTAGTGGAAAGAAGGGAAAGGATCTCACCACCAACTTTTTGGATGATTTCGACATTGCTTGTGTCGTCTCCAACAAAGATGACGTTTCACGACTTAGAATTTTTCCTCTATTGATGAAAGTAGAGGCCAAGTCCTGGTATAATGCATTGCCCCAGGCTACCAAGAATGCATGGGATGTGTTAAGGGCTGCTTTTGTAAAGAGGTTTGGTGGAGGCACAACCTCGGAGAAGCTATGGCAGGTACTGACAGAATTAAAACAGGGAGGCCTGCTGGAGTATGCCACCTACGAGTCAAAGTTTGTGGACTTATGGGAGAGATGGGTTGCCACACTAGAGGAAGGCGAAGGAGCACCTAATTTCCTAAAGAAGGACCGTTTCATTGCTGGTCTATGGTCGCCGCTTAGAGAGAAGGTGAAGGGAAGGTTTCTTGCAACATATGAGTTGGCATTCAAAGTAGCCCACCTTAAAGATAAGAAGCTGCGCATGCAAGCAAGAGTAAACGAGTTAGAGGAAACAAGATCGGCCCCGACCAACCCCAGTGGCTGCAACAACCAATCATAGAGTCCAACTGCAGGAGGCATCAGAAGAACAACAAGACCTGCTGAGTGGCATCACCACCCAACTAGAGAGTTTATCTGTGCATCTGGTGCAGCAAGGGCATGCATCTGGAAGAAACCCAGAACAAGGAAGGGGAAAATGAAGGCAGAACCCAGAGTACCACTGTTACAACTGCAGGGAAGATGGCCATGGAATGTACTACTGCCCACACCCGAGGAGGTAGAATTTCAATAGAAGGGGGAGACAGAATCATATCTCTCCGCCAAGAGCAAGACCACCACCACCTAGGCAGCCAGGACCAATCCCACCGGTACAAATCCTTCGACCACCTGTACAACAACAACCACCATCCCAACCTCTCATTCCGCCACTACCCCCACCACTTGCTGTGAACCAAGCGGTGAGTGTTATTAGCTTAGAGGCTAAAGGGAAGGTGAAGGTAGAAGAATCAGCTCGAGAGAAGCACAAAGGAAAAGCGAAGGTAGAAGAAGTGGATGCTATGGGAGTGAAGTGTGTGAGGCACGAGGAGGCATATCAAAGAGAAGAAAGGATGAAAGGGAAGGCGGAGTCTAGCAAGCAAGCAGCTAAACCACGGCGGAAGATAGATATCGTGGATTTCTCACTAGATAAGTATGCAAAACCCTATGACTTAGTTCAGGATGTGTTAATGCAGGGCTCGAAGATAACTTGGCCCCAATTACTCCCCCTTCCACCCAGAATGAGGAGGCAATGGACGAAAATGGTAAGTACCAAGAAATCAAGACCCAGGATAGCTGAGGCTATCTCTGGGAGGGATCTCGAGGACATCCTGCCAACCATGGACGCTCACATCAAGGGGCAACGGATTTCAAACGTCTACATAGATGGTGGCACGCAAATATGCATCATGAGTGAAAAGATGATGCACCATCTAGGTCTAGAGGTAAGTAGGCCGGCACCCTGCCGAGCCAAGATGGCAAACAATGTAAGAGTGAAATGCGTAGGCATTGTAAATGCGGTCAAAGTAAAAGCATTTAATACAGAAGTGGAGGTAGACATCTTCGTCATGCCACACAAAGGGGAGGGCTACCCCATCATTCTTGGAAGGCCTTGGCTTATGGCTATGGAAGCTAAACAAGACTGGAGCACCGGATGATCCAGATGAAGGATGCTAAAGGGAAGTACATATTCTACGACATGAGGTCTGGAAAGCAGCACAACATGATCTTGGAGGCTTCAGAAGACGAGTCCACCAGCGACTACTCGTCTACCTTAGGAGAAGAGACGACCACCACCGACGGAAGTGACAGTAGCATTGAAGTAATGGGAGTCATTCTTAAAGACCCAAATAGATTAAACACAATCTGAAGCAACCTCGGAAAACCAAGAGGGATCATCAGATATGCAGTCCTTGGAGGATGCAGGTAAGCTACAAAAAATGCTCTCAAATGAGTTAACCAATGAAGAAAGGAAGGAGTACGTCTCCATGTTAGGTAACTTCACTACTTTGTTCATTGATGGCTATGATAAGATCACAGAATTACAGTAGTACAACACCACATAAAGCTCAAGGAAGGAAGTAAACCCGTAGTACAAAAGCTCAGAAGACTTGGAGTAATCCAACAAGAGGCATTGCTTAAGGAAGTGAGAAGTTTGCTACAAGCAGTTTCATCTATCCTGTCGAAGACTCAGAATGGGTCTCCCCAGTAGTAGTCACACCAAAAAAAAAAGGTAAGTGGAGAGTCTGTGGGATTATAAACCTATCAATGCAGCCACGAAGAGGGACCACTTTCCCCTCCCATTCCAAGATGAAATACTCAATGAAGTGGCAGGTCACGAAGGCTACACAGTCTGCAATGGATACTTAGGATACTTCCAGATTAGCATTGCGGAGGAGGATCAGAAGAAGACAACCTTCATCACACCTTGGGGATGTTTTGCCTACAGAGTGATGCCGTTTGGCCTCACTAACGCCCCGACCACGTTTCAACGCTATATGACTTTTTTTTTTCCAATCCTACTTTGGGACATCAATACGGGTTTTCATAGATGATTTTTGCATTTATAGCTCACGAGCCCTTCATTTAAGCAAAGTCTATGATGGCTTAACCAGGCTGCAAACCTGGGTGACCAACTCAACATGGACAAGTGTCACATTGGTGAGAGCAAAGTCACTCTCCTTGGTCATGTAATTTCAGCAAAAGGAATCGACCCGAGCAAGATTCAGGCTCTGGTATCTTTATCATCACCCACTCATCACCCAGAGCAGCTGGTTTCTTTCTTCAGAAGGTAAGATACTTAAGCAGTTCATTCACCTGCTATCTCAAGTGGTCCTTCCCCTACAAAAACTCACCTAGAGGGATGTCTTCTCATGGAGTGAAGAGAACGAGCAGCAGTTTACTGAGGTGAAGCAAATCCTAGCTAAGCTTCCCACTATTTCACCTCCTAAGTGGGATGAGCCATTTTATGTGAACCCTAGTGTGGGAAATGATACACTAGGAGCAGTGCTAATGCAAAAAGACCCCAAAACTTCTTTCATGCGCCCTATTTACTTCTCTAGTCGGGTCATGACTCCATCAGAAAAAGGATTTACCGAAGTAGAACACATGGTTCTGGCACTAATGTTTGCTACCACAAAGTTCCGCTCCTATCTCCTGCCTAGACCCTTTGTAATCCTGACAATGGAGGAGGTTTTCCCATATGTAATGCGACACATGGATGTCTCATCTAGGATCTCAAAGTGGTTAATTAGACTACAAGAGTTTGGCTACACCATGCAAGTAGAAAACTCCACCAGGGCTAGTTTAGCGGGAATTCTCACTCATTTCCATTATGAGAAGAAGTTGAAGGTCAACACGGAAGAAAGGAAGGAACACCAGCGATAGAAAGTACTAAGCTAGAGAGAGCTCACTCTCTTTTCTTTGACGGAGCATACAAGTGAACAATGGGTCAGTCTGCAGCAGGCATGGTCATTTTCAATGAACATCAAGAAAGAGTATTCTCCATGGGGTAATTATTACACTCCAATCCAACAATGAAGCAGAATATGCAGCCCTAATCCTTGGGTTGGAACAATGTATTTCACAAAGAATTCAGTGCCTGAATGTGTTCGGCGACGCTTTGATTTTGATAAGGCAGATAAATGGCACCTGGGAGTGCAAAAATCAGATTTTACTTGTCAACTTTGCCAAGTTAAGGACCTCCTAAAGAAGTTTGAAGCAGTGAAAATCTTCCATGTCCCTAGAGCAGAAAATCAAGGGGCAGATGCACTAGCTAGAGAAAGAATATAAGACGTTCCCGTAGGAGCAATCAAATTAAAACTACCCCTCTTCCAAGGTAGTGATGCTATGCCTGATGTCATCAGTTTTCTAGATACAGGAGAATGTCCAGCAGGACACACCAAAGGCCAAAAAAAATGGCTGGTGAGGAAGGCTACTAGGTACCGCCTTATAGACGACCACTTTGTATTGTAAGGGCAAAGATCAAATTCTCAGGCGGTGCCAACCTCCAGTGAAATCACAGAGGTAATTTCAAGTTGCCATGACGTGTCTGCGGCGGTCATTTTGCTCTAGATATCACTAGTAGGAAGATTCCTACAGGCAGGATCCTTTTGGCCTAGTTTGAACAGGGATGTACACCATTGGTGTAAAACATGTAAGGCTTGTCAAGTGGCCAGTGATCACACACGTTAACCTACAAGCCACAAACCCCTATCATTTCATATGGTCCTTTTGAGAAATGGGGCATAGATGCAATCGGTCCTTTACCAAGGGCCCAATCAGGTAAAATGTACATCATATGGGTGAGACTACATGACTTGATGGGCAGAAGCAACAGCCACCACCCACATTACAGCCCAAGAGGTGGAAAAGTTCATTTTGAGCATATCGTTTGCCGTTTTGGCACTCCTCTGAGATAATATCAGATAGAGGACCAGGATTCAGAGGTGATTTGGTGGGAGAACTAATGAAGAAGTTAGGCATCACAGTCCGGCATTCCACACCATACTATCCCACAATGCAATGTTCTGGTAGAGAAGGTAAATGGAATGATTTGCCAAAATCATCACAAAACAGGTGAACAAACCACACAGGGGACTGGGATAAACATCTCATGGTAGCTCTTTGC